>NC_060214.1:99735000-100035000 GCF_021130785.1 Homalodisca vitripennis
TGGAGGTGGATCACCATTGATCTCTTCTTCCTCCTCGTCATCGTTCGTCATCTAACCTGTCATCCTCATCTCGAGCCTAGGGTCGCTTAGATACTCAGCCTGTTGGGGAGGCACGGAAGCTCTTCCCAAGCAGGGCTTGAATCCGGTTTACATGGACTGTCACCTCTCTTTTCCGGATTTTTAACACCACATTCAACGGGGACAGTACTTTAACTATTTTGTACGGTCCGTTCCATAATTTTCGACAACTTTTTAACCCGATGCCTACCTATACTAGGCACGTGCAACAGGACCATCTGCCCTTCGTTGTAGTTCACTTCGCGAGCCCTTCTTGTTGTATTGCTTCTCATAACGGCTGCGAGCTGCGATCTTCCGTTTCTCGGCAATTTCAAACGTTTCTCTGAGCTTACTTCGCAGGGTTTCCACATGATCATTGTAAAGATCATCGCTTTCAGTGATGGTCAGGTCAGCCTCCATGGGCATTTCCATCTTCCGACCAAAAACCATTTTCAAACGGGGAAAACCCTGTCGACTCATGACCTTGGAGTTGTATGCCATCGTGACGTAAGGGAGGTACTCATCCCAATCGGTCTGATGCCGATTTACAAAATGGCTCAACATACGCGCAATAGTCGAGTGCACTCTTTCTAAACGGCCGTTCGACTGAGGGTGGAATCCTGTAGTCTGTATCTTACGAACATGTAAGAACTTACAGAGCTGACTGATTAGATCAGAGGTAAAGTTCGCACCCTGGTCGGTAATAAGGATCTTTGGCACGCCAAACTTGGTTATCACACGCTGTACGAGAGCCCGCGCGACACTTTCTGCCGTTTGATCAGGTAACGGAATAAATTCGCAATATCGCGAGAAATGATCCATTACGCTTAAAATATACACGTTACGAGACTCACTAAGGGGCAACGGTCCCACTATGTCGGCTGCGATTACTTCAAATGGTTCTCGGGGTTCGTTGAAAAAACTTCTCCTAGGGGTGCTTTGATTTTTCCATAGTTTGTCCGTGACTACAACTACGACACGTCCTAACGTAATCCAGTACGTCCTTATCCATCTTTCTCCACCAAAATTTCTGTCGTACCCGTTCCAATGTCTTTGCTACCCCGGCGTGTCCGGCGGTAGGCAAGTCATGATTCAACCGAATAACTTCCGGTACTAGGGATGCCGGTACTACGATCTTCTGCTCACCCGAACTCAGACGGTACAGGATCTTCTCCGGACTCATGCGAAAGCTCTTAGCCTGGCGCAAACCTTGCACTACTGGATCTTCTCGTTGTCGCGTCCTTAGTACGTCAAGGTCAACAATGGGGAGCACATCCTTTCTAATCGCTTGTACCGTCCGGCTGAGGCCATCTGCGTTGCTGTGCTTTTACCGGCTTTGTGTTCTACGGTAAAATCGAATTCTGCTAACCTTAACGACCATCTCATCAGTCTACTGCTAGGGTCTTTAAGTGAAAGCATCCACTTTAGAGCAGCATGATCAGTAATGACTTTAAAAAAGGGCGGCCCAATAGGTAGCACCTGAAATACTTGGTACTCCAGACCAAGCTAAGCAGCTCACGCTCAGTGGTCGAGTAATTCTTTTCTGCCGGAAACAACGTCCTGGAGCAGTAGGCTACAGGGTGTTCCTCTCCATCTATCTCCTGCGATAGAACAGCTCCCAAGGCAAACATACTCGCATCAGTGGCCAATATAAAAGGTTTATTAAAGTCCGGGTACACTAGCACAGGTGCTGAGATCAATTTTTGTTTCAGCTGATCAAAGGCCTCCTGGCATTCGGGCGTCCATACAAATTTCGTGGCCCTGTTTTTGTTAATTCAAAAAGTGGTCGACCGATTTGTAGCATAGCTGTCGATAAAACGGCGATAGTAACCAGAGAGGCCTAAGAATGACCTGACGTCTGTAACGGTCTTCGGCGCAGGAAAATCGCGCACAGCATTAACTTTGCCCGGATCCGGTCCTACCCCTTTCTTTGTTATAAACGTGGCCAAGATAATTTACTTCGTCAACCGCAAAAATTACACTTACTCAATTGAACCGTCAAATTTACCCCCTCCAATTTAGAGAAATACCTCTCTTATGGCTTCCAGGTGAGAAGGCAGGTCTTTGGAGAATAGAACTATATCATCCAAATAGACAAAGGCATTTTTCACCCTTCAAACCCCATTAAAACCGAGTCCATTAATCTTTGAAAGGTAGCGGGGGCGGTGCTTAACCCAAACGGCATGCGTTGGTACTCATAGTGCCCTCCCGGCACATTGAAGGCGGTCTTGGGCCTACTCTCTTCGTCGACTTGGATCTGATGGTACCCTGACCGAGGTCTAAAGTGGTGAAAACCGTACAAGCCACCCAACGAATCTAGGGTCTCCGTGATATTAGGGAGAGGGTACACATCGGGGGTAGTTACGGCGTTCAACCCCTGTAATCAACGCAGAATCTCATCTTGGGTTGTACCGTCCGGGGACTTTTTAGGCACTAGTACTAACTGGCGAAGCCCATGGGCTCCTGGCTAGGGACAATTATGCCCTTATCCAGCTGGTCTTGGATGAGACTGTCGAGCGTGGGCCTTGTGATGGTGTGGTACGCGGTAGGCTTTCTTATAGATGGGCGCAACGTCCCCAGTTCGGATTATATGTTTGACAGCAGACGTACAACCAAGGGGTTGGTTGTCTCTGCAATCTAAAACATGGCCGAACTCTAGGAGGGTGGCTTTCATACTGAGCCCGTTCTTCTAATGAGAGATGGGCCAGCTTTGCATCTATGCACGCCTCCAACTCCGGCCTCATCACACCGTTCAACTCTTCCGACTCTTACCTCCGCTACTTTATGGTTCAATATGACCTTTATCCTTAATAAGTCGTGCTAAATTTAACTTCCCTCCCTCATTCAAATGCAGTCCGTGCCTCGTATACCAGCGTCGGTTTAGTTTTCCTTTTAAATCCAAGAAATCAATTTTTCCCTTGCTTTTGCTTCGTTAAATTTTGAACTATGGCCTTGAGGAGGCCATTCGCGTCACTCAGTTCAGCCTTAAGATCCGTGTCATAGCGATCAAATATGGAGAGCACGATGACATTGGCTTTCCATCCCGCCGGCAAGGTTACAAAAGCCTGCTGCAAGGTCAACGGATAAGGCATCGACTTATCTACATCATTTGTTCCTCCTATTACAACTACTGAGTCATTGGAAGTCAATTTGTTTAGCAAATTGCCTAATCTTGATGTTACGTGTTTCAATTTACCGTAGGCAAAAAAAAAAACTTCTACTTCAACGTTTCCGGGCAGTCTCTCTGATAAAAATACTCTGCAGGCCCCTACCATGGCTGTCGGCTAAAATTACCAATTTACGCGATTAGAATGTCATTCTCCACAGGATCAATATCACTAACAAGGGTCCCCTAGTTTTAAATTTTTCACCAACGTGACTTCCTCAGCGCTCACATTCACGGTCTTGATCCAACAACAATTTTGTTTTATTTTTTGTTAAAGTCCGGGCTATGTAGACGCCATGCATTATAAACTCACCGGGCTCAATCATCACTTCTGCGCCTTCCAACTCGTTTAGTTTCGTGGTAAGGCGACTAATTTTTGACACGAACAACTTTTTCACAACGTGGTGGGATTTTGACCTCGTTGCAACAAAACACATAACGCTGTGGCTTCGGCTGCTCGCTTCCGGAAGCACTGCGGTTGGGTCCGGCACGGTTTCCCCTTTTCTTATGCGGTTTCAGCCAAATGTCTTTTCCCGATAACCTGAGCACGCCGCGTTCTATACTAATTCTCCGTTCCCTTGACCTAATATATCACAGCCCAGCACCGCTAAATAGCCTTTTGGCAGATTTCCCAACTACAAAATCTCCTGGCACTTGAACTCCCGGTTTTAGGTTCAGGCTACTCGCTGGCGACCATATGTTTTTAGTACCTTCCCAGAGATTCCTCTTAATACTACATCTGTTTTTAAAAGGTCGGCGGAGGAGGCTCCACGCTTTCAATAAGGACACCTGCGCTCCTGTATCGATTAAAACTTTACCCTCCGCATTTTCAATCCGACCAATTGCCACTAACTCGTCAAACAAGTTCACGAACTACAGGCACTACTCTTATATCCTTTTGGGCGGTAACATTTTTTTTTTGCGTTGTACCTGATCACTAATCTCGCCTTCGGAAGCTGTCGGTTGACAGCATCCTTTACTTGCGGGGTGTCATGGCGGCGCTCCCACTTACCCCGGCCTCGTTTCCCGAACGAGGGCCGTTTGCGTTCAGCCTAACATGACAATCTCGCTGTAAGTGGCCTACTTTATTACAGCGCCAGCATGCTAGCCTATCAAGGGGCGGGCCTTTTCCTATTTTTACATTCTCTCGACATATGCCCTTTTTCGTGACAGTTGTAACAAGTTACGTCAGCCTCACGAGTTGTTTGGAATATTTTTCTATCTGATTGAGGATGTGCAGCGTCGCTCGTTGGCCTACGCCTTACAGGTGTGTAAGCTAGGTCCGGCTCCATCACGTCGTGGTCCCTGTGCACATTGCGCTGTTCTACTGACCGGTAACGTCCCGCTTCTGCCTTTCGACCTAGTTTCCGTAGCTGCTCGATTGATGTAACATCAAACAAGGCTAACCTATCTTGTAGTTGGGAATTTAGATTGTGATACATTTGCCGCAGCCTGGTTTCTTCGGGCACATTGGTGGCCAGTCGCCCGTACAAACCCTTCCATCGCCGCAATGAAGAGATCGATTGACTCGGTCTCCCTTGCATGCGATTAAAAATCTCCCGCTGCAACCGGATGTCATGGTTGGGCGCTGGAAGACTACTTTCTAAGTCCTGACACAACTCTTCCCAGGTATTTATCCGCCTATTGTGGATCGATACCACACTAGGGCTGATCCTGAGAACAAATCCACAGCGGACTCAAAAAGTTCGGTAGGAGTCACGCCCCTAGCTCTTCGGAGTTCTTCAACGCGTTGTAGAATGCCCCCACGCTTTGTGACCTTCCGTCAAACATCAACCCCTATTTATAGGACAGGCACGGCTCGGGTGCGTTGATACGAGTCGTGTGGCGCCGGTGGTATAGCGCTTGGACTGACCAGCGGTGCATGTTGGTCAGCCGGGCTTGGTGCTGAGTTTTCCACATTGGCTCGACTCGCCACCACGGGCGCGGTTACACGAGGCGGGTGCATTTGGTCAACTGCCGGCTCACTATCCATCAATTTCCCCATCATTTTTTCACTCCTATTTTCCCACCGCGCCCTTTTGCTCGGTAGCCGCATCACAAAAGCGTTTCGTCTCGTTTAATAAGTTTTCGCTGGCGTTCCTCTTCCGCCTCGGTTGCTACTGGGATACGTTGAATCCTGAGGTAGTTGTGCCATAAACGGGCCTGAAGCCGCTGGCCTTCCGTATCAGTATAGTCTCCCTCGTACTCGTCGATGGAGGTGGATAATCGATTCAGCTTGGCCTCGCAGGCCTCTAACTCCTCTTCCACGTCCAGAGATGCCAAAACAGCCGGGTCAACGGGCATGTTGGCTTTGACACATTTAGTCAACCGTTTCCGTAAGTCCTCTGCACTACCGTCGTAAGTTGACCGCGGATTTTCAATTCGTATTGATTTTCTTCTTTTATCAAAAAGTAGGGATTCATGTTGATGGCCGATACTAGATTCCAAAGCGAAAAAGAACAAAACATCTACCGAACAGGCTTAATCAATGTAATTATTTCCTTCAAATTACAAAACGAGGTATATTCCCTAAGTTCCCCATCAATAAAAAAAATAAAGAAGATGAATTTATAAATCCCAATTAATTTATTACTGCGTCCGTCGGGGCTCACACAACAAAGTCCGTACGTTGTCGGGTTTTAAGAGAAAATAATTAAAAATAAAAAAATTTAAAGTCCAATTAAAAAGTTTACTAGGATGACTGTTAAGATTCCCAGCGCGAATTCCCAAAGTCCCCATCGCGGCAAAAGCCTAATTAAATCCACATATTTAAATCTCAAAAGATCACAAGCCGTCTGTTAAAGATTTAAGGAAATTCCCACTTTTCTGAAAATTCGGCTAAGTCCTTAGCCAAAAACACGATTATTTCCGAAAATTGGAATTGCACTATTCTTCCCGCATACTAGAGTGCGTTTACGTTGAATTATTCTAAGTCCAATCAATTTTTCGTCGTTATACAAGGATTTATCTTCTTACAAAAGTTTACAAGTCAAAACAGATACAATTAATTAATTATGGTACTTAAATTCCTAAGGAGATCGGAGTTAATTGGGCCCTTTTGATAGCAGAAAGTAAAGCCGGTGAAAACTGACCTTTTAGCTACTTACTATTTTTTTTTTTTTCAATATTTACTTGGCAATATTAAATTACATTAATTTTAAATCAATTTAATCAAGTTTTCACAATATAAGATCAATCTATAGTTATTATTTTTTTTCAATTGATTCCAATCAATGGCTTACTTCACTAACGCCCAGGCGTTATCCAACTCACTCATAGGCCTCCTACTTAATTTAGTTATGTCGTCAATTCCACATGCAAATAAGACTAGGTTAATTTTAAAATCAATTTATTAGGTTAATGTAATGTGTTAATATATTCTACAAACACTTATTTTTTCAATAAACTTATATTTTCAAACAACTGTCCCAACTATTCATCCACAATCACCATTACAATGCATAGCATTAATCGGTAGCCCCCTTCTATCTAAAGTAGTAGTGCCGTCGCGTAATTTTTACAGAGTCAACATGAAACGTATCTCATGCGCAGTTACAGCAGCCAACAGCCACCTCTCGAGCGTCACTTTCGCTCAACAACCACGGCCATCTCGATGGCGTAGTCTAATTCTGTTATTAGCTATTACAGTTGAAATTAAAATAATGTAAACTCACAAATTAATACTCCCCCGGTATCCAGCAATAATTATAAGTTAATATACCGTTATAATTTTTCCTCTCTCTCTCTAACAAAAAATCTTATAGTAAATAATTTTACACTACCTATTCCGTAATGTTCATTCACAAATCACGCCATTATGACGCGCACTTTACTCTAACAATTGCGGAGAGGGGGGGGGGGGTCAGAAACTTCTAACGTGGTTAATGGCCGCCAGTAATTTCTATTACAATTATTCTAATTATTCCAAAAACTCTCTAATAAATTGAAAATTAAATCTTTACTGTACGGGATACAAAGAAACGTTTGTAAAATTACGTTTCAGTCTATTAAAGTGAAATGAAGTTTTAAAAAGTTAAAAAAATTTAGAGACTAATGCTGCGTTTATTAATTTAATCACTTACCTCGCATGTTGGTGACGTTCTTGCAGTTCTGTACCAACCCCACACCTGACACCAGTTGTGGTAGGTTGACTTCGTTTGCCCAGTGGGAGGCGAAAGATCTTCTCTTGGGTTTCGTGGCGAGGAAGGTTGTATAAACTTTCAAAATAAAACAACGGAGTCGAACCAATAAATGATTTATTAAAATTTAGCACACTCTTTGGATTAGATTAATAAAATAATTAGGTTTGATTAACACATAATTACAAATTTTAGAATTTGGCTTCCGAAAAGTTAAAATATGGATAGAGAGAGAGAGGGGGAGAGGGCCTAAGTTAACGTCTGTCGCGTTCCGCACAAGTTAGCCGACTCTCCGAGCATCACACCTCAGCATCGCCCGATCTTTCCCCGCCGCCAAGGCTCCGGACCAATCAGAGGGCGTTTCGTCTTAGGATGGTACTCTGAGAGGTGCTGCCGCCTAGGCGATTTCATTTAGTAATTAACAAAGTACATGGTGCTTTTAGACTGCTCCAAGGCCTGCGTACAACACAACTATTGCTGATTTTCAGCGCATTCCGTACACGTGGCTGCGACAACACCGGCGTTGTCGCATCACCGCGGCTTCAATTTAATGCATATGGCAGAACTCCTGTCCTTTCTTCTGAAGTGGCCTTAAGGCCTATATGTTTCTATATTAATCCGGATGGCACTTGATGTGTACGGCAGCATTGTTACATATTGTGGAGGTCTTACCAGTATAAGGTGGTTAAGATAATCACTAAAGTAACAATAAGACATTCTCGTAGTATTAGGTTTAAACTAATTTATTCGTTAAAATTTTGGGGCGTTAACACCGAGGTGTCACAATAGTGATATGGACTATTTATCAAACTAAATTCACCTTCTCATTATGAGGCCAATATGGTGGTGAGTTTGATTTTGTTTTTTGGAATGCAGATTTTGTATTGATTGTATAGCCCATTAACATAAAACTCAGTAAAAACAAGTAGAAAAAGTATTTAATGCTCCTCGTAAAAATACGGCCAACTAAAGCTAGAAATTTTACAATCAGGCCCTAATGAAAACTATTCAAAATAAAAAAACAATTAAACGCTTCATATACATATACGAGGTCATCTATTGAGTAAATGCTTTCTTAATATGGCATTCAAGGACATATTATAGAGGCCAAAAGTTGTACAAAAGAAGAAATAATGGGAGAAATTTACTTAAGTAAGAATTGTGCAAGATGAATAGGAATTATTAATTGACTAGAAATTAACAAGGAAAACATTTGTAATAATTTTAAATTATTGATTTTTTCTATGATATAAAAAACTCCGGAAGTTCACAATTTATTGGAGTTCTCAAATTTATCTGTAGGAGTATATGCAATTAAACTCTTAAAATTATTATACTACACTTGAACATTATATAAAAAACAATTTATCGAACAATCTCGAATTTATCTGGAGGAGTATATGCAATTAACCCCTTAAAATTATTATACCACACTTGAACATTATATAAAAACAATTTATCGAACAATCTCGAATTTATCTGGAGGAGTATCTGCTATTAAATTCTTAAAATTATACCACACTTGAACATTATATAAAACAATAGACGTAAAATGAATAGTTAAAAAAATTTAAGTGGCCGTAATACCAAATATGATTTTATTCAGAGTTGTATACTTCATTTATACTGTAAAAATACAGAAATAGGGAATATATTTTAATCCCGGATAGCTTAAAGTATATGAAATTAGTTTCAATAGATTCCTTGTATTTCATGTAAGAGGGTTGCATTTGTTTCTTTGTTATAGCTCAAACCGTTTTCCTAATATAAGGACACCTTATTTCAATCTCCCTGTATATTTCATAAAACTTCGAAACTTTTTTATATAAATTTGTATACAAACTAAACGCTTCAATTTTAAAATTAATATTTGCAAAAATACTGTATGATCCCTATCTTTAAAGTTTTACTTAGTTTAGTTTAATAGTATTACTCATATAAGAAAATCTAAAAACCATGGAGTTAATTTCTTTCAGCGTTGTAACAGTGCATTATATTATTATATTATATTTCCCATTCTATAAGAATATTATAGTAGAATAAGTAAAATGCACTTTGAAACTTTTATTTCAGGTATAATTTTCAATTTTTTTAAATTTATAACCATCATCTTTATCTCCGCTCTAATAGTGCTATTTAATATAAAATTGTATTAATGCAATTGCTGCATTCATGTAAACTCTTATAGTCTCCATAGTTTTCCTCCCTATATTCATAAAAGTAGATAGGAAAGTTAGAATTTCAAAACAAAGTAGACTAGTGATCAGACCATCGATTTTAAAATAACTTTAATGAATCGTATTGTTTTTCCAGACAACTAAAGTTATATTTAAAGTACACTTCATTATCTCATTGTGTTTTGTACAGTTAAATATTAATTTTTAGTAAAACTACATATACTCAAAGAAAATAAAAAGCGTAAAAAACAGAGGAAGTGAAAAATTTGTCATTTTCAGGGTAGTACACTACATTGCTTGATTTTTCACTTGTTTGAGACAACTTATGTGACCCCCCTGCATGTATAGACTTTTGACTCTGCACTCTTAAGATTAAAGTAGATTTCCGTTGCCGTTCTTAGCTCTCGGGAGTTGTCGGCCTTGGGCATTGTTCCGTCAACTGGCAGTCCACGACCTCTACAGGTCGACTTAGCAGGTCTGACCCTCAGCAGCTTCCGGCCTTTAGTAGGCCCCGGCCCCTTGCCTACTCTAACTAGTCAGTAGCGATAAGTCTCCAGAGGAGCTATCAGCCCTTGCTAGTTTCATCTGGAGTTTTTAAGCCTCTTGCATGCATCTAGACTTGTTAGGTATATCATGGCTTTTAGACGTCTCCTGGCATTTGGAAGTTCAAAAAACTATGACCTACAGACTTCTGGCATACTTAAAACTTCTGCAGCCACCGGTATCTGACAGTGCTTGGTATTAAACAGTTCCCACCCTCTGAGAGTTCTACTCTGCAGTCTTCTTGGCTCCACTTATAGAAAATTCGTTTATTTTTTTTTACATCCAACTACGAGGCGCCCTAGCTTGATTGTTTATCGAAAGGTGTTAGGCCTTAAAAAGGCGGTGTGAAACTACATCCTAGGTTAATATTTATCACATGGTGTGCTTAATTTAATTTGGGTTCAACTCCATCCATCTGCAAGGTGTTTATAGTTATTAGTGTAAAAAACATGTTTTCACCTTCAGGCTCCACATCCAACAGTCGGAATGATCGCTAAACCAAACTTGACATTTCTATAAGCTTGTATACCGACACTATCACTTTCTTAAATATGCGTTAAGGATTACGGTCATAACCATAATTTTTATAAATCATAAAATATGGATATGCAATTGTTAACATTTACATATATCATTATGTAGGCTATCCTATACAATAACAATAAACAATTAATTAGTTCAAAAATAATATTTTGTACAATAATATTTCCAAAATAAATATTATATACTTATAATAACATTTTACATTTAACTAATTTTCGAGAATTTCTTAAAACTTTGAAGTAACATACCAATGTATAGTAATATTTCAGTAATTACGCATAGAAAATACTATCAAAAACCGTTTATTCTGTAAACATAAGCCTGAAGACAAGTAGTAATAAATTACATATGGTGGAACATATGTAACCAAAGAAACATTTCGATTAAATGCTAGTGGAAAGGTATATTTTAAAACACTTGATGTGAAGGGTTAATAAAAAAAAAAAAAAAAAAACAGAAACTCTCTAAGCTTCATTTTCATGTGCTGAGTTCTAAGGTAATAATTTATATAACAACTGAAATACAAAATTCAACAATAGTGGAGTACACAAATTAAATTGCAAACGATTTTCTATCCAACTATATTGGACAAACCGGCGGTTATCCTTCAAAATTAGATTTAATGAACATATAAAAAGCATTGAAAACGTCATCAAATTCAAAAATATGCAGAAACATTTAAATGACACCGGCCATACATACACTAATATCGAAAACAATCTTGAATAATTTTTACACACAAGCAAAAAAAGTCGCCTATTGTCTACTTTAGAACATTTTTGAAATTTACAAAAGTGCCAAAATTAATCATAATATATTATTAAATTACAAAGATTTTCTTACAAAAAAAATTTATTGTTCGATAGACTTTTAAACAATATTCATTGATTACTCAATAAAAATTAAATACACCACATTTAGCAACCAAGGTAGCGAAAAAAACACATGACAATTTGGTTTTTAAATTATTTATTTCATAATTTAAACTAACCTTAGTACCTGAAGATAATATCCTGGGATTAGGAAATGTACATTGTACTGAAATAAAAATTTTAAAAAGTGTTCAAAGGTTTATAATTTATATACATATTTACCAATATCGTTAGGGAGGGATATATAGTGACACGTCAACGATATAAGATGTTAATTACATGTATCGAGTATTTATAAATTTCTAAATTATTCCTAAGAACGCCCTTTTTAAGGTACTAACCCTTGCAATTAATTTATGAATTCCATTGAATATAGGATTATATTTGAGGAGGAAAACTAGATTACTATGCTAGAAGAAATTTCGCTGTACTATGATTTTTCGGGTTTATGTACGAATTCAAGGACTAAATGTTGTGTGTGTGTGTATGTGTGTGAGTGATTGTGTGAGTTGAGAGGAGTGGGTGACGGAGAGGAAGGGTGGGTGGAGCGAGAGAGAGAGAGAGAGAGAGAGAGAGAGAGAAGAGAGAGAGAGAGAGATGTCAAAATTAATTCATTTAAGATTGCAAAGGCCTTTTATATAATTTTTATTGTGTTTAACTTTTTACTATGAAAAATAACAGAATCGAATCAAAAATTGAATAAAAACAGAATACTACTAATTTCAATCTTCTAGCCTACTTTAATTTACCCAAGACAATTTGTTATTCCACTTTAATTTTATATTTTCGAGACATTTACTGTATTCTGAATGTTTGTGGAGATAACTCTGACAGGGTCACATGTAAGCAGATTCTGTATTCGCAGCAATAGTGAAAATAATTTGTACCTGCATATTCTAGAACTGGAGGTTAATGCTCGGCTAGTAAGATTAAAAATACTGAATCCATTTTTGATCAACCAAATTACAGTATTAGAAAGACTATCTAGGGGTTTTGAGATTAGAAATACTGGGAATCGTGAGGGTAAAAAATATAAATCATATTGGAAACCTTTATTTGGTGTAAACACTGGCTATCCTGTAAGCAGGTTATTTTTTTTTTTTCTGTAGCGAGGGCTATCGTAACCATAATCGTTTATACTGCCACATAAAAAATGTATAGGCACAAATATTAGTTAAATTTAACATTCGTTTTTCTCAGTATATTGGGGACCAGGTATCTATTGATGTATAAACCCACTAATGCATTACTAATTATGATATAAAAATGTGATGAGTGCCCTCCGGCTGGTAATAATTATTCTGTAATATTTTTACAGTTAACGTTGCTGAAATTATCATGCCAAATAGTAAATAAATTACAAAGATATATATATATATATATATATTATATATATATATATATAGATATATATATATATAATATATATATTAAAATAGAGTTACCTTTCATGAACATTAATAGAATTAAAAAGAAAATTTTGTTCTATATATGTTTTTAGAATGTTTTCACATTAGGCGTTAGAATGTGAAATACACAACGAAAAACGCAAACGAACAATATTTATTGGTGATAAGAAATTTTATAAGGGTGATTCAGATACTGTGTTCTAAACATAAGTCCACAGTTAGAATTGAAACAATGAAACTAAATTCAATCCAACTGTATCACATATAGAGAAATACATTTGTAGAAGGTAAGAAATTTTTTGTTGAATATATTATTTGTAAAAAAACTTAAAGTTGTTGGGAAAATTTCATTGACATCAGTTGGATCTTTTATTCAGTGTTGGGATATTTACGTCATTATTTTTATTGCTTAAACAATGATGCTTCTGGTCTGGAAATTATCCAGACCATGCAATAAAACATGTTTCTTCAATATAATTAGTGGAACTAAATATTAGTTAGAGTTAACAGTAAATTTTATAAAAGAAGCGCCACTTAAAAATTACCTGGTATGCTCTAAAAAGTATACATTTGATTATTTATAGAGTATAAAGTGTAAGATATAAACTGCCAAAGACCCGACAGGCGACACTGGATACGAAGACCGAGTCGATTATGATTTGTTTAGAACAAGTCGCTATACACCTTTATTTCGTTAGATATCTGTACTATTAACCTCTAACTAAAGTTTAATGTGTTCCATAATTTTCCAAGGAATTTAATATGATGTATAATTTTATATTTGATGTTAAAAAAGCTTCAGAGAAATCAATATAATATTATATAATATATGTGTATTTCTTGTACAAAAATAGTTATACCAAGGGAGAATAGCTTCTTTCAATTCATTGTATTAAAGTAAGAAATTCATAATCTATAATATAATTAATTTTGCATTATCAGCATGAATATTGGTTTTTTATTAGTATGTTGATTGAGTAAAAATAACACATACATATCATTATTAGACCAAATATATTCAAACACAAGAAATCTTGTTCTCTAAAATGTGCACAGATTGATATGGATACCTCACAAGCACCTGTTTCAACTTATATACTCAATACTCGAAGGGATGCTGTCCAATACATAAAGTGTCTTCATAGTATTCATTACGCTAATGAATCATGTCCTCAGGTTTAATGGTTAAACATTATGTATTAAAAACTATATATATATTATATATATATATATATTCATTTTTCTGGAATGATATTTGCGGACATAGTAATGCAGCTTGGAATGCTATATCTTCTCGAATCATACTTGGATGGAATGAAAAGTTCACGATTAAACAAAAAGTCACTTAGATACGTAACTTTATGAGAAATGCATTGTGTTCGTGATTTGCAACGGATATTCAATAACTTAATGAGTTAAAAATTATGTTTATTTTGTATATTATGGACATTATAATAAACTAAGACTATTACATTCTGTAGATCCCAAAAAACGATGGCTCTTAAAAACGTTTTGTGTAATACCAGTTTTTATAATAACTGTTAATAAACTACATCAAACAGTGATCAATTAGATTATTGTAAATTTCAGAGTGTTTATCACGATATTCGTTTGGAGTAGTATAACATTTATGCAATTTTCCCACTTCCTATAAATAATTCATATCTATTTGAAATAGGTGCATTTAAAAGTATATCCCTTTTATTACAAAGCATTTAAGAGTACAATAAAGTTATATTTTATCTAGTTCCAATATGTAGTTAGATAATACGAGGTATGAGAATATAAATTACCTATTTACATTTTTATCATAATGACTATTCATAAAATTGTTACTGCCTATGTAAAGTTTAAGTGGGATATGCACTATTTAGATAAAAAAGTTGTATTTTTTGTATTGCTTAAAAATAATCCTTGGTTTATTCTGATTAAGAATATATATACTTTAATATGCACATCATGTTCATTTATGTACAAAATGGTTTTTTAAAAGCTTGCACTACTTTTCGTTATTATTTCATGCAAAGATTCCAGATGCCACTACTAAGTGTTAATGCCATTTTCAAACACAAACTATGAACTTAATATCATTTCTTGAGCTTTGTGATTGGCTAACCTGCTATTTTACATAGATTTTATACTGTATGTTTACTTATCTTGCACTCTGCAGCTGTGTGCGGTAATTAATTGAAATGTTGTTTGTTCGTAAACTTACTTTTCATAGCTTGAAAGTTTTCATAACACTTGATTGTATTGAATGCTTCAATAACTGTTGTTTTGTTTTTTTAAGTGCCCTAGAGTCGTAAATATGCCTAGAAGTAAGAAGTTAAATAAATGCGATAAGTTTCAAAGGAAACAAGTACACATCGAGTGTTGAGCCTTCCTAGTTCTAGTTTGAATTCACCCACAGCTACAGAAGAGATTAGGCATCAGAAATTTTCTAGTTCTAAGACACTGAACAATAGTCAGCTTCCCAATGACCTAGATTTTGTTGATGATGTTGTAAATGTGATTTTTAACTTAGATTTACTTTCAAATTTAGTCAATGGATTTACTATTAATATAAACATTGTGAAAGCGAAAGCACTGTTAAACATTATCTTGACAATAACTTTTCTAATGGTTTGGCTCATAAAATCATAATTGCATGCTCTAACTGTGACAAAAAATTTAAACATGAATGAATTCTGATATTATTATTAAGAATTGCTACGACATCATTCTCAGATGCTCCTATGCTTTGAGACCAATCTGATAAGGACAAGCTGCCTGCAAGAATGTTTTCTGCTGATATGAATTTTGCACCCCCGAATGCAAGAAGATTTTCAAAATGTAGTAAAAAGCTATTATCAGCTGCCACAGAAGTGTGTGAAGCCTCAATGAGAAATGCAGCAGTACAAGAAAATTGAGGAAAATTATGGGAGAAGAAAATATCTGCAGCCTTTGAGGGTTCTGGCACAAACGCGGCCACACCTCTCTGAAACGGTATTTTGAGTGGGACATCCTTTGATACTGGAAAAATTTTAGATTGTGAGTGTTTTCCAAATTTTTTGTACTGCTTGCGTTCAATAAAAAGTATTGAAAGTCAATCCTCATAGTTGAAAAAGAAGCATCTCATAAGTCTGTGTATTTTTTAACTGCACGGGGTCTAGCGGAGGTATGGAAGTGGAAGGGGCTAAAATTATTTGCGCAAGATCTGAAACAGTTAGGATTAAGATATACTAAATTACCTAGGAGATGGGGATTCTAAGGGTTTTATGAATGCTGTTTTGAAATTATTTCTTATGGCCCAGATTTTAAATCAATATCCCAAAAACTTGAAGTGTGTAAGCCAAACCCAAAAAGAAATTGGTGTTTAGACTACGGAAGCCACGTATGAAACTGAAAGGTACAAAAATTAGTAATTTAAGTGGGGAGGGGGTCTCAGTGAAAAGAGGACGATTAACAGATGGTCACATTGATACGTTTTCAGAGATACTGTACTAAGGGTTTTGTATGAAATAACTTAGGCAAGTACCGCAGGGACATGA
Organism: Homalodisca vitripennis; assembly: GCF_021130785.1. Taxonomy (NCBI): domain Eukaryota; kingdom Metazoa; phylum Arthropoda; class Insecta; order Hemiptera; family Cicadellidae; genus Homalodisca; species Homalodisca vitripennis. The sequence goes on from NC_060214.1 coordinate 99,751,437, forward strand.
GGAAAGTAATATGGACCACCTACAAGCGAAGTGAAGACAAGGCTACTTAAAAAAGCAAAAGGACGATAAACATGATGAGGACTACTCACTAGGGATAGCTTTTGAGTCGTGGTAAGTGAAGTTGTACTTTTAAATTTTTTATTTTCGAAATCTAATTTCTAAAACTTTGGTACAAATTATCTGCTGAACCAGCCAATCCAAAAATACCTGAATTTTATCTGGTTATTTGTTATATTTATTTTTCTTGTAAAATGTATTTTTACGTATTTTAAATTATTTGAAACTCTATAGAAGTCAAAACTATTTGGGGGATTCTATACAACAAAATAAACCATTTCGTTTGTGATCAGTAAATCTTTGAGACCATTTCAGCCGAATCATGCTGTGCATTGAAATAAATATTAATAATATTTGTTATATCTATAAAGAAAAACATTATCTTATTACTATATCTTGGTCCCGTATCTGCATGAAAAATAAACTTATTAATATTATTTCGCAGTGTGGCAACCAAGTAAAGTCCTCAGTGGGTTTATTTGAAGCTTCTAGTAAGCCTACATAACTCCTACATTCTTACAGCCTAACATCATATGTTAATATAAGCTATATTTAAACGGTTTTAGATTGTTAATATGGCAAAAACCTATATATTTAAAGAGTAAAATCGATAGTATTAAAAATCAAAATAATTGGAGTAAACATTGGTATTCTATACCAAGAAGTTTATGAAAGATTAATTGGAAGGTAAACAGGCCACTTCTTTCAGCGCTGTCGTGATTGAGCTAAGAAATACAAAAGGGTGAAAGGGTTCACTGATTTTCTGGAGGAAGAATTTCATTACCTGAGGTGGATAATATTCTTTTGGTATTATGAAATATACTTACACTTTCACCATGTTCTTTATAGTTGACGATTAGAAGTAAACATTTCATATTCTTTTACGGATACAGTTAATAACTCTTTTGCTGAACGCTATAAGTTCTATTCTCCATTTGTCTACTTTTCTTAACATTGTTAGCAGGGTTTGTAAAATCGTAGTTTATCTCCTCAGTACATTACCAAGACCATACCTAATATATAAAAAAAAATCATTTTATTTTTGAGCGATATTCACTACTGATGTATTGAGTATTATACTTTTGTCTTTATCAAAAATATATAATACAATACTTTCACGTTATATTCATGCATGTTGTGGGAAGTTGTTTGAATTGCTCACCCCCAGGCGGAGAAAGGCTATAAGGGTATGTCCAGCCAACGGAGTCTACCCTAGGTAAGATTATCTCGTCGATCATAGACGAGCAATCCGCAACCGCGTAATTCATGTGCGTACTTCCACTCAAACAAACCTATTATACCCTATAGTTTGTGATCGGTAGTGTACGACGTATGGGCTAATCTTTCATCTGGACAGTCGTTATGCAGGCTATTGCTAGGCGCTGGAGGTGATCGAGTGGGGTCTCTCTGTCCAAAGTTCACACACGAGTCAAAGGTAATGATGAGTTACGTCATTCTATAAGGGGAAGGCTTTCAGTGGAAAACATTTTGACTTCTGAACTATCTCGTTAAACACGATTAGGCACAGAGTGAGCTGTACACTTGACCCTTTTCGCATAGCAGCGTGCGCAGCTCCTAATTTCGCCGGAGCCATTCAGCCGATTTGCAGAAACGATACCAGCTGAATTTAGATGTCTGGGTGATTTTGAGCAAAAGTTCGGATTGAAAAATGTCGACCTGAAAAATAAAAAACTGTCGAAAACCCCCAAATGAATTGCGCTGGACTCATCTAATTAGTTTATTTAATCTTTCGTTATTATATACCTTTTTATTTTATTAGTTGTCGCCTTACTTGGAGATCTTTTACATCCAACACTTCTATGTCTGTTCATGCTTATATTGTCTGAAATAATGTAGGTAAGACAAGTGAGATAAAACAAAACTTATTTTATACCTTTAAGCACCATAGGTAATCCATAGAGTAATGATATTTTGTATAATCACTAATATAAGATAGAAGTATTCCCTACCACATGTCTTGTAATAAATTTCCATAAAATTCATGTAAAATTTTAAGTCTCATGCTCATTTTATCAACCCTAAAAAATGTGTTGCCAAATCTATAATCACCAGCAGTTGCCCGCGGCTTCGCTCGCAATTTCCCGTTGAAAAACAGAAAACTGTATTCACGTTTTCTTTTTTCATCACATTCTAAACATTGCTGAGATAATTGATAGTCGTTCCATCGTCAGCCTCTTGGGCGCATTATGAAGGTATGTACCATATTCCGGCCTGTATCTTTTTTGGTTTTTGCTAGTTGTTGATAAGTTATTCAGAACAATTAATTTATAGAGATGAATCTCGATAAACTAATTAGGTTATAAAGAATCAAATTCGGTCTGTTAAAAATAATTCTCTGTCTAAGATATTTCCAGTATTATTGAGGAGAGTGCCTTTAAGAAAACTTATCAACGAAAACCAATTTTGATCATAAAGCGTCTTCTTTCGGCTCTTTTCATTTACCTTCGATCTAATCAAATTCGATTACCTTATCTGCAAACATCCACGAATTTTAGAATGAGGTTGCTTTCATAATAGCGTTTAATAATATTTCATTGCATTATATAGTTTATTGATCATTGGTGCAATCTAAATGTAAAATTAGGCAATGACGTCTTCAATGTAACCTGCATTACACTACTGGTCAAGCACTTTACAATAAAAATTTTCAAAATTTTAAATGTAAACAAATGTTTCTGCCACTTTGATGAATTTCAGCTGAAAGTATTAACACCTGTTAAGTATCAGTTCACTTTGTATTACGTGTCGTAGCGCAGTCTGTCGGATCCAATATAAAACACGTTTACGTTCTTAACATAACATTCGATTGTAAATGTTAATAAAACAAACTAATTTTTCAATTTGAATTCGACTTTATTTGGTGAAATGAATGTTTTATGGGTGTAAAAAGCACTCTAAATGTTAATTTATACCAAAAGCTATATCTGTTCCAAATTTCAGCACAATCCGTATAGCAGTTTCAGCGTGATTCGAGGACAAACCTCCAAACCTCTAAACATACAAAAGATCCAATCATCCAAATATAGAAAACTTTGTGCTGCTTCGTGAGTGACAGGATGTTTATAATTGGCCAGATTAGGGATAGGTATCACTTTCAGACATTAACTCGTGATAAGAATGACGAGTACTAGCTCAGTGATGTTATTTTTTAAGATGGTAGGCTCAGTTTCAGCGTACTCTAGTCAAAGCGGAAGACTGAGAGACTACACACCCTCATTTTTAGGGTTTATAAACGTTTTACAATAAGGACGCCCCAACAACTTCAACAGATATCCTCCCCATTTAAATAGACCTATCAACCAAACTTTCTTACCCTTATAGTTCAACATTTGAGGTTAGTGACGTGTGCCACTCTTAGCCATCCATTGCATTGCCCAGATTTAAATGACATATCGTTTTTTGGTATATTCAGTATAGAGTCTACCAGCCTGTATAAGCCGGTCAGAAGTGAACCTGCCGGTCTAACAAAACAGACTATCATTACACTCTTAACAATGAAAAACACGTACCAAACATCTAGATTAATAAAATATTAGGTTATAACAAGAAGGAAACATAGTATGAAAATATGGGTGGTGCCTATAATACTGATCCAATACTGTGAAATAAACTGCCTACAATTTTGACTACGTCCACAATTTGATTTTTATAATGCTAATACACATATTTCTAGGGACCTCTAATACAATATCCATAAATTAATCCGTTTTCATTTTATTTTCAGTACTTCAACCGGTGGACATACTGAAAGTAACCAAATCCAGTTTATCGTTAACAAAACATGTTCTATATAGTTGGTCAATCTGGTTTTCATGTGAATCAAAACTGATAACGAAGGTTCGTTTATAAAACACGTTCATTATAATAAAATCCTGTCTAGATAAGATAGAATAAAGGAGACTTTAATAGTTGGAAAAATGTAATCCAAATAATTATGAATATTCTAAATAATTTTTTTATGGAAAAATAGGCAATCAGATAATTTGGCTTATGTGTATGTAATAGGTATAATTTACAATTTCAATATTGCTTTAATAATAAACAGTTACGTCGAATATTGAAAAAATTAATTGGAATTTTGATGTAAAGATATAGTATTTTAAAGTTGTTTTCAGTCCACCTATGGATTATACAAATAAATATAATAAGGATCAACGTCAAAACAATTGTTACAAAGTTTTCAATGAATAAATGTTGACAGTTGAAGCTGTGTGTGGCCAGGAGGGTAGATTACTCACTGGCAATCCGTTTTCATTTTATTTCCAGTACTTCAACCGGTGGACATACTGAAAGTAATCAAATCCAGTTGATCGTTAACAAAACATGCTTTATGTAGTTTATTAATCTGGTTTTCAGTTGAAGCACAACTGGTAACGTTGTTCGTTTCTAAAATATATTCTTTAATATAATGTTTACAACATAATACTTAACATTTCTATTAAATTATATGTATATAAATAGTTAAATAATACTATTACAAGATAAAATTTTCATGAATAGTCCAAATATATTTGTTAAGAGAAAAACAAATAACTTATTCACTTAATGTACGTAATTTCCTTAAATTTAATTTATTCTTTAATATAGTTATTAATTTGTATTAATATAATAATTTGGTTTTCTATACAAAAATATATTCCTTTGCAAATATTTCCTTATACCTAATGTATTCCTTTGCTTTAGAAGATAATAAGTTGCGTAAAATTAGGACAAGACAGAGAAAAAAGGAATTGCTGCCATCTTGTAGATAACGCCAGAAATGCTTGTGCGACGCGCGATGTAGAAATACTTTTTGCGCAATATCACGGCAGACAATACAATGAAAAAGGAACAATATAATAAGCGTAATATTATTTCAGTATCAAAATTTTACGCAAACAATATAGTTGTACGAGTAATGTGCGTTAAAATCCGTTAAACGGTTAACAGAGACATAAAACCCCCACCTGTGTGCACGACAGTTTTGTGTAATTATTTATGGGAACTACAGGGAGAACGCTTTAAATAAAACATAAAAGAAAGTCCACGTAAAGAATTTTATTCCCTACATTTTATTAGCAATAAAATAAAGAAATATTTATATAGGTAAATATATTTTTAAATCCTTAGTTCTTTAAAATATTTTCTCTGAAATCTGAAAAATATAACAAATGTTTTATGAATTATCCAAGTGAAAGTACAGGTATTTAATGTGATTCTGGAAATTAATTAATCAGGTTTAAATAAAAATGAATACAGACAATAATTTTAAATTGAGTACGTTAATGTGTATTACTTTTCTGTTGTTTGATTAAAAAAATATAGTTTAAGGTAATACATATAATTTATAATAAAGTCTTTTTGGATTAGATGAAGGTTAATAGTTACCTTCTTGTTACTGTTTTTTGTTAGTTATCATAAGCCCAGACCTAAAACTAAGAAGACTGATACAAAATACTGAAGTAAATATAAATTTAAATGCATTAATCTTAAGAAGTTGTTTCATTAATATTACATAAAAAAACTGCCCGATCATTCTCAGAGTTATGACCTATTTCAGAAGAAAATAGAAATAAAAGTAAAGAAAAAACCCTTCTATAAATGTTTACTTGGAATTCAGCTCAAGAACAATGAGCAAGGAAAGTTTCCATCTCAACTTCACATCAAGTGGTCGAATAAAGTTATATTTGAATTCCCAACTACTTGAAGTGTTTCTTTGCGTTTTCTTTCAGTGATATTCTAATAACAATGTTCACAATGATTGTATTTTTCCTGTGTTTGGATTTGGATAAATATTAATGGCTATTTCCATTAATGTTTATAAAAGAATAATAATTAATATATTAAAACTAATTAACAAGTTACCGCCTCTAAGCTTAATAAAACATGTGATTTAAGTTATACCATTTGATAATAATGTGTATACATACAAGATTTCAGTTGAGTAGAAAATATTTACTGTTCAATAATATGTAAAGTCTTTGGAATTTTATCCCGTTTATTAAATATGATATTTTTACGACTGTGTGCTATAAAAAAAGATATACGGTATATGTATGAAGTGTAATACACGCGTGCGCGCGCACGTGTGTTTAATTTAACATCAATAGTTGAACTTTATAAAAATATAATTTCGAACAAACTGTATTAGAGATTAAAATATATGGTTTATTTCATTTAGGTGTGTAATACCAGAAAAGGCCAACGATTCCAATCCAAAGCATAGAATGAATTGTTTTGACTAATTATTATGGATTTATTTTCTAAATATATTTTGTTAAGATATTATTATATCTTCGTGTATAATATACACGTAAGAATAAGCTAATTACTTCCGAATTATTTATTTATTTTGACTATAAACATGTTTTATTAATAACTGTGAGACAAGCACGTTTCTTCTTAAGCTAAATGCCGAGTTTTTAATTACTTGCTTCTTTCTTTTTTTCGCTTTCCAATACGTACTACACGACGAATGACTTACAAAGCATTTTTTGGGTCCAAAGTCACCCAATGATTTAACCCCAAACTGTTTTAAGTTCAACTCACTAATTTTATAAGCAGATTTATGACTAAAGTAAAAATTGTGAAGTTTTTGTTAAAAAGTATAAGCTTATTCGTTGTGTAAATTAAACGCACACAGGTACTAAAAGATAGTGTTTCTCTATGGTCTCGTCTAACGGCTGATAGCAAGGGCTCGGTTAAATACGAGTGACGCAAAACTTCTTGGACATATTCTCATATCTGTTGCAGTTCATACATAAAACTTTTTACCGATATAATGAGCATAGAAAGATGGAATACTTTGGGCTTGTAAAACCATGTACTAAATAAAATGTAAATGCAATAATTATTTGATATAGAGTGTACTCAGATTATTTAAAAGTAAGGAGGGAAAACACGAGAAATGATTCTTTATATGCAAGTTCGGTTTTTAGCTGAAAGATGAAGTTAGTATTCCTGACTAAATCTTTAGAGATTACGATGGTTAAATGAGCACCATGGTCCTTTCTAAACATATATAGGTCCAAGTAATTAGCAAGAGGCGTGGAAACACACATTGTTTGTAGTTATTCATGTGATATTAGTTACAACACATGGCAGTTTCGGATTTAGTGAGAGAAATATTGACACGTATAGACGACTCCATATATCATATTCTAACTATCTAAATCAACTTAGTGGACTATTTTAATTTGTAAGTTTTTCAATACACTAATTTTAAAACTGCGTAAGAGTAAGTATTATTGGTTTTGATTAAACATATATTTTATAAATTGAAATTTTACTGCATTAGCTTCATTGTGAAGATTTCAACGCCTCGTTTCCTTAAATGTAAATTCAGCACCAAATGGTATATATGTCATCATTGTTAAGATAGAATAAATTAAAAGCTCACAGTAAAATTCAAATGCTTGATAAAATAGTATTTAAACGTTAATTAGTTTATGAATTTATTTATAGTTCTCCCATATTCTTATACAGTACGTTTGAATCCCTTTTAATATTCTAACCAAAGCATAGCATCTGTGAACTACCCGAGGAAAGGCCACAATAAAATCCCTTAATCTGTTTGTAAAACTATAAAAAACTTCCATAAATGTACTAATCTCCGAAAATTAGACTGTCATTATTGGTCTGATGACTTGGTGTGAAAAACAGGTTGCAGAAAACGGGTGCTTAGACGTTTGTTGTAAAACTAGAGCTGGCTCGCAGGCAAGGAATTAACTAATTAAAGTTAATTGGTTGATGGTTGGTACAGCTCGAGGAGATATACAATATATCAGTCTATTTGTGTAGTACAACAGATTCCACTAGATCTTTCCTCAACCCTTAAAATAGTTCTTTTGCATTGGAAAAATGTCCCCTTAAAACTGTTCTATTAACTGAAAATATTCTCTTATGATAAGTAAAACTACTTTAGTGATCATTATATCATTGGAGCAGATAATTAATGGTCATATGGGTGTGCACATTGTTGACGATTAGTGAAATTAAAAGTAACGATTTATATAAGTAGTTTGGTCTGATACAAAAAATGGTGAAAGTTGTGTTAATTAGTATTAGTTTAACTGCGTTACTAACCCCGGTCTCACCACCGGTGTACAAACATGTTACTTTAAAGGTGTGTTCAATAAAAATATTACCTGAAGAAAACTTATCTACGAATGTTTGAAGCAAGAGTAATGGGTGAATAACGCAAAGAATTAATAACCTATAGATACAATTCTAATGTCTTGCGCATATCAACACAGTTGATGTGTGATATAATTCCTTATGCTTCGTAACTTGAGTAATAGACCTCCATTGTGTTGGAAAAAAACGCAGACTAATAAATTAAAATAAAAAAAAATGTTGAAGTATTTGCTTCATCTTATGAGATATTTTTAGAACACCTTAAGGTTAAAGTACATTTTGTAACAAACACTACCCCTTCCTTGTTATCAATAAAGGGGAACCAGCATGTTTATAGTTTTATACATCTATTATCTTCTTGGAAGGTTTCAACTTCCTCTTTTGTCCCTTCAGTTGTATTTGAGCAGTTGGTCGCTTAAGTTATCTACTAAATATTTCAATCAAGTTTACTTTGACCTATTTATTGTAGGTGTTAATATATTTCTATCATCATAGAATTATCAGAGTTTCATATGTTGACTATTTTGATGATGAGAGGTTTTGGTGATTTACCGTTTTACAAATTGTACCGTAAATAGGTATAATTGTTGGTATAGGTCCGAGGTATATTGAAACTCTTGCACAATTTCCATTTAAAGATACTTTTTGGCAGGAATAATTAAAAACACGTTTATAGGGCCTTTCATAATTGACAGTAATTTAAACAATATGTATTTAAAATATTTAGAGATGCTTGCCAATCAGATTGTACCTGCACTTCAAACATGTTTAGATAGTAGATCGGCAAAATTTGGTTACAACAAGATGCCAATTTGTAAATATTGACATCCTCATTATGGCCAGAATGTGTGCAAATATTTATGCAATCTTTTCCCTAAAGGTGGATAGGCCAAAGGTAAGCTGTAGAATGTACAGAAAGATGTCTTGAACCTCAATCCATTAGACCATTTCTTCTAGTACCAAAATATAGTCTACCAAACGAATTTAATTGACATCCAAAACTTATGAGAAACAATTCTATAAGAAGCTAAACTATTTTTTCTAAAGTCAATTTTTAATGTTGTCTCAGCTTTTTTACACTCGGCTCAGAATGAACTTAAATAACGCCTAAGACAGCACATCTTGCTGATATGAGTGATTTAATCCTGGGAAAATAATAAGATTAAAATTACCACTTACTGATTTTTCAATTAAAGCAAGAGTTTTATAATACAGGTCGAGATTAAAATTAAAACTGAAAGAAATTTAATATCAAACTGAACACGAAACTTACATACTTATTCTTCCACGCGTATTTTCTTTTTAATAGAGAAATCTAAAAACCCGCAGATGTTGTTTTCAATCAAGTAGAGCTTCAGATGCTGGATTGCTGGATATGACTTCAGGTGGCTCCCTGACTGCCTAAGGCGTAACGCCTATACTATGACAAACTAATATAGAAGGCAGGTGCTACGATAAAACACTCGGCATGTTCAATCCCAATCCCATCAGTCTGCTCACAAGCGATGTTTGCTTTACTTGGTAAAGCACCTAATATAGAAGGCAGGTGCTACGATAAAACACTCGGCATGTTCAATCCCAATCCCATCAGTCTGCTCACAAGCGATGTTTGCTTTACTTGGTAAAGCACCTAATATAGAAGGCAGGTACTACGATAAAACACTCGGCATATTCAATCTCAATCCCATCGGTTTGCTTACAAGCGATGTTTGCCTTACTTGGTAAAGCACCTAATATAGAAGGCAGGTGCTACGATAAAACACTCGGCATGTTCAATCCCAATCCCATCAGTCTGCTCACAAGCGATGTTTGCTTTACTTGGTAAAGCACCTAATATAGAAGGCAGGTGCTACGATAAAACACTCGGCATGTTCAATCCCAATCCCATCAGTCTGCTCACAAGCGATGTTTGCTTTACTTGGTAAAGCACCTAATATAGAAGGCAGGTACGAGGATAAAACACTCGGCATATTCAATCGCAATCTCACAGGTTTGCTCACAAGCGATGTTTGCCTTACTTGGTAAAGCACCTAATATAGAAGGCAGGTGCTACGATAAAACACTCGGCATGTTCAATCCCAATCCCATCAGTCTGCTCACAAGCGATGTTTGCTTTACTTGGTAAAGCACCTAATATAGAAGGCAGGTGCTACGATAAAACACTCGGCATGTTCAATCCCAATCCCATCAGTCTGCTCACAAGCGATGTTTGCTTTACTTGGTAAAGCACCTAATATAGAAGGCAGGTGCTACGATAAAACACTCGGCATGTTCAATCCCAATCCCATCAGTCTGCTCACAAGCGATGTTTGCTTTACTTGGTAAAGCACCTAATATAGAAGGCAGGTACTACGATAAAACACTCGGCATGTTCAATCCCAATCCCATCAGTCTGCTCACAAGCGATGTTTGCTTTACTTGGTAAAGCACCTAATATAGAAGGCAGGTGCTACGATAAAACACTCGGCATGTTCAATCCCAATCCCATCAGTCTGCTCACAAGCGATGTTTGCTTTACTTGGTAAAGCACCTAATATAGAAGGCAGGTGCTACGATAAAACACTCGGCATGTTCAATCCCAATCCCATCAGTGTGCTCACAAGCGATGTTTGCTTTACTGGAGCCAATCTCATCCTTCTGCGCTTCTGTTACAACATACAAAGATACTTCATGTGATGAATCCGAAACAGACTTATGCCATGTTTTCATCAAACAAAAAGCATAATTTCAACTTGTTTGTGGTATTTACTTATTTTTTATTCCAAACGTTACTGTTTCCAATTGATTTTGGGTGATGAATGGTTTTGGCTGTAAAAGCTGTATGTAATAGGCATATAATTATATACATATTAGATGACAAAAACTGTTAATCAGAATTTAAAAACTGTTAACAATTTAGTTTTATGGTTATAATTGATCCATTAGAACATTATTAACCACCACATTTATACTCATGTTTTAAGTTTTAAATCTAATGGATGAAGTTTTAGTTGCATTATTTTATTTTATTTATTTCTGAATCTCAATGTTGTTGATGTATTAAATTTTGCTAGATTCCATTTTGCTACGTAGTAGTATGTGCAGTATCAAACTATAATATATTATAAAACGTGATGGTGCGGTATTGCATCTGGGTTAGGTCATCTTACAGTGTTTTATTGTAAAGAGGCAATTCCCTCATAAGGAAACCACAGAACAAGTGAGCAGAGACTATGCAATGTCAGCGAATCAAAATTCAGTCTAGATGGCATGCCTACCATTTGAGAACGGATTACAGCATTTCATCCCAGTGGTACGTGATACTATTACAGTGCATGAATGCAGCGGGTTACGTTACTCGCTCTGCTGCATGTATTTATTAGAGTCCTGTATATATTATATAGAAACTTATTTTTAAAGTAAAAAGAGATAGAAATAATAAATAATCAAGGCAATTTCATCTTTTTAGTATTAGTAATGTGATTTATTCTTATTACTAAGAATATGTTGTTATCTTCTAATATACTCATTGTATATGATCTCATATTTTTTATTTGTTCATAAATTTATTTTACTCTATGGTGTAATTTTAAATTAAAATATTTAAGTTTAAAATAAGATAGTGCTATCATTTTATTTTTTTAACAGTATGGCAAACGATAATTTACAAAAAAAAACTAAATTCAGAATTCACTGTTTTCTCTTATGAAACCGTCTTTCAAACAGCACGGATTTGACAATAATCAAAAGATAATAAACAAATATTTAATATTATTCAACTTATTTCCACTTACTAGATATGAACATAAGAGGCCATAAGGAGTAAACTTACTAAAAATTACTGATTATGTTCTTCTTTGCGAAGATAATTTATCAATAACATCTCATGACGAGATGTAATTGTTCCAGATATTATATGAACAGATTCTTTGCTTTTGATTCTTGATCTACTTACCAATTCGACGTTTCCTATAGCCTAGTAGAACTACCTGTAAACTTACACAGGAATAATTAATTGGTTGAAAAACTAGAACAGGAAGTCGTGTGCATAAAACTGCTCTAAACTACAAACTGTAGGAAAGTCATCTATTGATACCATTAACATTACAGAGCGAGTGGTATTATGTCCTATTGATTACGTCATGTGTTGAAAGTGAATATGTTGGCAACGTAGGATTTATAATGGGAAAGTACTTGAAAAAAGAGATTAATGACGATTCGTTTTAAAGAATTTATACAAGACGGGCACTTTATGAACCACTGGCCTGTGAATTGATCTTATCACACAAAATAAGGAAAGTTAATACGGTATAATATCGATGGTACTGATGAAAATTACTGCGAACACAGAAAGGTTTTTAACCTGCGCTATATCTAAGTCAGATGTATAGCCCGACCGTGCGGCACTTGGCTCTCCCATGTTCTTTCAGTAAGCTATTGTCAATAAACCCACGATGTTAATATTTTAGTTAAATTTAAGATAATATATTCTTAGTTTTTAACATTAATCCCTTTATCTTAAAATGGTTGTTAAATTTGAATAATCGTACTACTATTTTAGAAATTGATTTATTTATGATTTCAAGGGTGCTTCCAAAAATTGTTTTTTCATCTTCGATGTTTTATGTTTTTTAACGACATTAATTATACCTAATCAGTTGGAATGTTGTGAAATAGTTCCAGAATGTTGATATTTTTGATAATTAAATTTTTATTAAATAATGTGGTAGTTCCCCGTTTTGTGAGGACCATTAACAAAGGACTAGACCATGCTTTTCAGTGTAAGAGTTTCTTTTCCAAATATTTCGTATTTGTAGTAAGGGTTACTACCTCTCCAGCCAAGCTATATCCGTATAGGTAACATGTTGATTACCCTAAACCCTATGTTAGAGCTTCGACTCTATTTTTAGAGTTATTAAATGCTTTCAAAAGCCAATGACGTCTGTTGTTTTTAAAAGCCATATCGTCGTTAATATTGAATTGATGTTGAAGGTGAGACGGAAAGTTTTGTGGTCATTAGTTTTATGCAATGTAAACCATGTTTTAATTGGCTATAAAATATTATTAAAATATGTATGAATTATACATATTTATATCACAAATATATCCGTAATTGCAGGACTACTGATCCACTAGTAAATTACTCGAGTGCATGTTAGAAGTAATTATTAATTAAACCAAGTCTAAAGCTAATTGAATATTGATTCGGCTATAAAATATAAGTACAAAGAGAGTAATATTGCTCAATTCTACAGATTGCGCCACAGGTAATAGGGCGTTACACGTGATTGTGACTTGAACCTAATTAGTTTAGTTTATCTTTATTACTGTCGTATTCATAGCATTTTGATTACAAAAACTCAAAGCAGGCCAAATTAAGACTTTCAATTGGATACTCTTGAATTAATTTCCAATAAAACGACAAACAGACAAACCATTGTATTAACAATCGAAATTACTGTTATTATTAATAATGTTAGATTTTGCTACTTTTTATATACAGTTGAATAAACAATCACAGGATAATAGGTATTCTAAAAGGACAGCATATGTTAAATACGTACGATGGTAGACTGTGTAACAGGACATATTAATGATCCCTTAGTCCCAGCCCAAATACGAGATACAAGAATAGTGTAGCTTGCGCCTACAATATACAAAACTTTTCTAGTGATCCCTTCAGCCCCCAAGAATTCATTACTGCTTTACAAATGTGAAGTGATATTGACTTATGTGATTGGCATAATGGAAGTTTATCAAAAATTTTCAAATACTTTACCCCTTGTTTCAGCTAGAATATTTTTAATTTTGTTTAGTTTGTTGGTTGAATACCTTCAAAATCGTGATTTTGTGCGTAAGAGTGATTCATTAACGTGTGTGATTTATGTTAGAAGCTTGAAAATGCTCTGGTGGTGTATTCTGTTAAGGATCATAGTCATGGCAATATATCTGGTGATAATCTAAACCCCCTTCCCTTCTTTATCACCAATTGCCCCAAGTCGTTAAGAGAAATGTACATCTCAGCATTTTGTTTCGTCTTCTACTGGTCCATTATTGAAAGAATTCCTAGACGAATATAAATTGTAATCCTTATGTAACCAGATAAGCTTATAATAGTATCTCTTAGGTATCTAATGGTGATTTAAAATACTCTAATCTCAACACTCAGCCTTGTTTCATAGCTCCAGACGGATTCCATATTAGCTGTAACAGGTACGAGACGCAGTCCGTTACTCTCAACAAAGATAGGTTCCCTAGCATTTGTCGAGATAGTTTATGGTCACTAGAAGAATATCATATCTTGACTCATTCTGTCCTGTCACTCCATACAATATTTCATAAGACACGCCATTATCAGAAACACTAATGCTGACTATGAAGCTTCTTACAATAAGTCTGAGGTAACATATGGTGATCAAAAGGACTATTGTTATCTTTGTAAAGTAGCCTACTTTTTATGTGCCAGTTAGCAACATTCGTAGCAAAAATATATACATTTGAAATCAATTTACCTCACCATGATTGAATATTGCCTGAGATATAGGCTGTTGGTATAGGGTTCGGCCTGTATAAAATTGTTGGAAAGGTCGTCTTTCTTTTTAATGCGTGTAATTAGTGTTCTTGCGGGACAGCGAGAGAGAATCCTGCAGACATGTTGTGAAGGAACTAAATATTCTTATATTACCAGAACTATAGTACATATTGAAGTTTTAAATTTTTGCTAAATTTAATAGTACCACTATTCTTAATGAAAGGGATATACGCGCTTTAGATTTTAACCGCGATAGACGCCACATAGGTAGGAACTGGTTTGGCGATCTACAGAATATGAGCAGTAGGTGCTTCTGGAAGCTACCACAGGAGTTATAAATTGTCCATGAAAATTTAGCGTTCAAATATCTTTTAAACTGTGCATAACTTTACTCAGGTACATTTTGCTTTGATCTGTTATCTCAAAATACTATAGCTCAGAAGTATTATTTTATTTATCAGGAAGTTCAAAACAATTCTCGTGTTAATTTTTGCTTTGTGCAAATTTAATTCAAATTCTTACCCGTCCAATTTAGTTCCTGATTGCCAAATTTCATAACCTTGAACGCCACTATCCAATATGATGTATTCAATTGTAAAGTATTAAACAGTATTGTTTTAGTAATATGCAAATACAATCCATTTTGTTGCATAATAGCAATTAGAAGAAAAGAACTGGTTTACACATTTTATTTCTCAAAATCGTTTAAATATATTCAAGTACATTCTTAAGTTAATAGAAATGGCGGTTGAATGTAACTGATAGTATAGCCTTACTGTAATTAATTGTGTCAAAAGTGATAATACCAAAATACCAGACATTCTCATTGCCTTCGTGACTACACATACGACCAATAAAAACTTTAATTAACACTACACCAACTCTACATGTGACGTACAGTACAATCATCAACATCAATGTTTCCTGTATAGAAATGAAGCTTCATGCGATTTTGAAAATCTATAGGTAAATTGGCTCTCAATATTTTAAACAAACAGAAAATTTGTGGAAAGGCAGTCAAACAAACAGAAATAAAACGTTTCCAGGTCCTCGGCTGATAGACTTCGCTAACGGTCAGTCCTTAATAAAATGTTACTTTAACTGTTTAAAGGAAAGTGGCATAAAGGTTTCAGCACAAATAGATTGTAAGGCTGAGGTAACTTAATTAATGATAAGGATGCTTGAAATTATACAGATAAGAGGAAGAGTTCTTCTGTAACAGAATAAAAAGTAATGTAATAACCTCACCTTAGAATTGGAGTAGTACAAAAAATGTTATTTGATCATTCATTCAAATTTTTCGGAGATATCCTTTAATCAAATCAGTAATAAGAACACACTGTGAGTTTATCTCTTAGTAAATCTCCATTTTATTAATAAGGTCTTTAAGTAGAGTTATAATTTAATTGAAAAAAGTAAATTGGATATACCATATACTTTTTATACACAGTGTTCATAATTTACTAAATCAAATTTCACCATTTTGTCAGATCAAAATAAGCAATACATGTCATCGTTTTATAGGCCAAACTTACTTATTTACCATCTGCTTATCAGCTGGTGTTTTATATGGGGCAAATTATATTTAAAATTCAATTAATGTATAAAGTTAAAACTTTGGAAACTATTTATTTGATGTATACATGTTTCTTACAAACATGTGATAAATATATTTTTATAGTAATTTATAATTAATTACCTAAAACACAAGATGAAATGGAATATAATAACAGTAAAATAGTTTAACTAGATGAACACGTATTAAAGGTATCACTGAGCTCCATCTATCACTAAAAATATAGTATGATAAATGTTTTACAGCTGCTGATTACTAGTTGTTAAATTTGGTTGAAATTACAAAGTCATTTTTGTTAATTTCAAAAATTGCTATATTTTTTATTCGTTATGTATTGTTTTACAGGATTGATGCTTATATAAGTTATACGAGGAATGAAGATTAGAGATCCACACATGACAGGACTGCCAAAATGCCAAGGGTGGTTGCCTTCATCTACTGCACATCACAGCAGTGGAGTGTCCACCACCCAGAAATTGTGTTATAACAGGGTTCGTACTATGTAAAGGCACTGAAAATTAAATGGAGTACAATTAAAGCTTACAAAACTTACTTTGCAAATTATAGGAAGCATAAAGTGGAAGTTTTGAGTGCCTAAAACAATTAACTTCTTAAAAACGCTCACATCAATAAATGCAAAGGAGATCTGTTCAATAAATGTCTCTTACAAACGGAAGCATTTACGGGGCGAGAGATAAAACGGTCATTCACATTCAGATGAGTCCAGCCTTAGAAAATGCTTCAGTGACAGTGAATCTCCATTTGGTCGGCCGAGGCGAGCCGAATCCATGCTATTCAATTTAGTTTGTCTAAAGTGGTCCATCCTACTAAGTTAAAAAAAATAGCGTGATCTCGACCAATGAGGAAAAAGTGATCTTTCCAGCAGTTGTATGTCTATAGCCATCCAGTATAGCTTCTTTTAGATGTAGTATATAAAACAGCATATTAAACAAATATTGAAAATAGTTAACAATACATTTTATTCTTGGACGGGCTGGTATGTACCTCCTTATTGGTCTCGGTATGGAGCTCTTAAGGTCATTTATTTTTTGAAGCACTATTAAAAAATTTTATTTTTAACAAATATTTTAATGAGAACGTTTGTTAATTTACCGAGGTAGGCGCAAGCTCACCTAGCGTAAACCACTAGTCTGCTGACGCAGCACCGTCTTTATTGTTTTAAATTTATGTTTAAATAGTCAAGTGCTTTACATAATTATTTGCCCAAAATAACGACTAAGAGCTCCTTAATGAGAGCAATACCGAGTGCTTTGCATTACCCGGTCAAGAATAAATCAACTTTTAACTTTGTAGAACTATTAGCAAAATATACTGAACATTAGTGATCAATCATTTTAAAGTGAATATAAATATAATTATAAAAGGCACAATGAATTTAATATTGTACTATCATAACCTACCGAACTGGTATAAGTAGATACCAGAGAGTTTAAATATAATAGATTTCATGAAGACAGTGTCCGAGGCCCAAGGTGGCGTTTCTCTTCTGGGAAATCTCAAACGTTAAATCTATACCTCACATTACACAGATACGGTAGGAGGTATTTCAAAGTAAAGTATTTTATAATAATGTTTTACCTATTATGTTAATACTTACAACAACAATTTGCTTTCAGTTTATAGAGGTACAATCAGTTTAAATTACCCTAACCAATATTTTAACGATAATCCATTTACACGTGGGAATTACTCCAGGCCATTCCTATCTTATGTTGGTTGAGTATCTACTTTTTGACTTAAATTTTTTCAATTCACTTATAAAATATTATGAAGAATACTAAGTATTAATAAAGATCTCATCGAGAATGACAATAAAATATAGTTTTACTGATTTTAAATGGTAATGTGTCACTAATGAGCACTCTCACAGCGGGTTGTGTCACTAAACATTTATTCTTCTAGCATAAAAACGGCAATGAAATATTTGAAATTAACGTGGTGCCATCGATTAATATTATCATCATTTATGCTTAAAAATCACAACTTTTATTTCCCATCTCTATCCCTTTGTCTGCAATGTAGATTTTTATACCGCATGCACACTCCATTGATTGCTCATTGCTGGTACTGATATAGGTTCAGTGCACGAACCATTTTTCTTCATCAGAAATACCATATCTAGTTTGTGTATTCTACAAGTATCTATTACCTATTAGTACTAAAAAATATACATTTTATATAGCATTCCTATTCTTATCCTTGTAATACTAAAGAAGCAACAGATATTCCTATTTATTTCTTCTATTCCATTTTGTATCATCGAAATAGTTTCACCCCCAACTAAACTAACTTTAAATGAATCCAAATTGGCGATATAGATTATACAAGTCTGAGAATTCATCATTAATGGATAAGTGTATAAAATCGATACAATTTCGTTTGCATAGTTAGTTTCTACATTCATGCTAAACTTTCAAACAAGTGAAACATTTTTATAGTTGCTACATTGTGTGACGTCGGGGCCCATGTTCCCGCCGTCTGGAAGTACTGGAGGGGGAGGTCAGCAAGGTGAGCGCCCGAGGCGGTGTGTACTTGAGAGGACTCCGGCGCGAGCGGACGTCCGAGCTCCCTGAGGGCCGATCTAGTGTAGGGCTTAGCCTAGTGATGGTCGTGACGCGTGGTGTCCGTGGGTTCAGAAGTGTTGTTGTTTAAGTTAATAAAGTTGCTGTAATCTGAGCTGCGTTTGGTTCCTGAGTACACCCCCCTCGCCCCAGCTGAGCAGGAGGCGTGACAATTGTAAACATGTCTTTTAACTACACCCAATTTTGCCAACGTTATATGCAAATGTTTAAACCCTCACTAAGTTAACTTTGTAAAGCTTTGCGCTTCGTTAAAGCGAATGGGATGGCACTAACAAGCTAATTTAAGTTTTATACCTTTGTCTTAACTATACAATATGTCAGTGTGATATTTTAATTTTGACATTGAAGAATATGATATGAGGGTATAATTTTTAATTAGGGCAGTTAAGAAGTTCTATTCAAATATAAAAAACACTAGATAACGAAACAGATATTTTAACAAATGTATTAGTTATTTCGAAAAGTTTGCCGCATAATATTTTTTTTTTAAGTATAACACAAGGTAGTTTTATTACAGCTGGCTCTTTATTTTAGCACCGTTGCATATTCATGCTATCAATTGTACAAAACGCATTTTAGCAATATGAATAAAAAAATAAGCCTTCATTTAAATGAATACTAAACACCAGTAAAAAGAAATGAAATATGTATGGTTTGTTTTTTTTCTAAACTAAGTACAAAAAAGTTTATATATTATTATTATTAGCAAGCATGTTAATAAGTTAACAGGCATAGGTGTTTTATTACTTACAGATTTCACTTCTATCAGTCAACAGATGAACGGTTTATAGATTTCAGTTATTTGGAATGTTATACTGTTTAGATCAAAATATATTAAAAAACAGGATTGGTGTTTCAAAATAAATTAGGAACTTCAAAGGTTATATGTGATATAGATTCTACTAAATTTGCTTCCAACAGCATAAATCATCAGAACTAAGAACAGTACTAAATGTGCCTGCAGCAGGAAGGTTGATATGAATAACTGCTTATTGGTTCCCACACAATGATATATCCATTCAGAATTACTTATACGTATGCATTGTATATACGTTTTATTACAGTTATTAAAAAAATGAGTTTTTATTGATTTTACATCATGTGTTCCAACGGATGTAATTTAATACTTCTTCAATTATACCGAAAAAATACTATCTACTCAACGCCAAATGACCATAAAAATAACTGTTACATATCATAACACCTTTTCATGTGCATTTATTTTTTTATTTTTCCTTATGAAAAATGCACCAACTTAGTATTAAGGGATTGAAAATTCCCAAGGAAATACACCTATATTTTTTATAACTTATCCTCTATATGTCAAAGCTTGAATGTTATTGACACATCTTAACAGTATTAATGTCTAAATCTGAGTGACGAATATTATCTATTTCTATGAGTTAAGTGTGAGAATTAATTTGGTTGAACGTGGTTATAAATTAATTTATATAATTAATTCATTTCATTTGTCTAAAATAACGCTGTTTTAAGGAGCTCCATCATGCTTTGGGAAAAATCATTGTCTTATCTGCGTCATACATTCCATTACAATATTTCCGAATAGAGTAAACATTGCCATACTTAGTTTTATATTTTTATTTAAGGGATTGTTAATCCTATAAACAATTGTGTAAGCTACACCACGCGTCGCGCAACAAGCTTTTCTAATGTTATACTATCATTGAACTTTAAGTTGCCTATTGTAACGTAGCTTAATACGAAATTTCGTTCTTTACATATATAATCTGAACAGACATACATATATGCAAGCAGATAAAAAAATATGTTTCGTACTAACCATAGGCTAAACATTTAAATTTATGGTGTTATTACACGTACATTTATATACGTTTCAAAACTATTCCTGATTTTTTCTTGTGATTCAGTTATGTAAGTGTTATAGGTGTAAGTAATTTCTTACAAAACTGTTGCTGTATTACTATGCTCACTCTTCGATGTAAACCACTGGAGACATTTATACCGAAGGATTTTTTCAATTCATGATTATTAGTTTTCCAGCTCCGGCTGATTGCTCATGATTGTTTACGGGTTCGCTTCTGTTTGTGTTTTAATTGCTTCATTGGAGAGTTACTCATTCACTCTCTTATTTATTTGCTTTGAGGTAAAGTTCTCATATAAATATTTTTATCTGATTTTCATTGGCTAGGAGTTAAAGAAGAAAAGCACTTGTGGGGCTGCAAAAATAAAGTTCTGTATTGCTGTTTATCTATTTATCTGTCCGCACGATTTCTCAAACTATAACTGACCTATTGACTTTAAATTTAGCTTGAAGTTTCATTTCTACATGGTGATCACTAAGTTCGATGATAGTGCACGACTGTGCATAGGATGTTGCTTAAAGTTGGCAATGTTTTGCATCTTATGAGAGGGTACCATGATAGCAATGAAAAAATAACAGAATACATAAATATTTTTAAAATATTCATTAGACCCATAAGAGATTTTAACAATTCATATGTTGGCAGATAAAAAAAAATCTCAACACATCTAATATAATTTTATGGTGAATAGGTGAGTTGAATTTTATTATTTCAACACCGATAAGAAAAACATTGATAATAAAAAATGTGAATGTATCTTGTGGCATTATATTTCAAGAAATATTTCATCGTTATATTATCGTTACAGTCTTGATATTGTGCATAACAATATTTTTCTACATACAAAAGGATGAGTTCTAAGATGTTGAATTTAAAACCATGGAATTTGGATAACGGACGTTAAAGCCTATTACTTAGTGGCCAACATAATTCTTCTTTTGCTTGCCGAGGTGTGTTAAGAATTCTTTGCCGCATTATTGCCTGTCTGTCTTTCTGTCAATAATGTAATAATGGCTTGAAATTTAGTTTTTACCTTCAGGGATGCCTGTTACGCGACGATTGGTGCAACGTTCTTATTCCTTGTATCAATGTACATCGATAATTTTATTGTAAATGTACTTTAACTGGACGTATCTCGGTGATCTTCTCTAGTTAATATCCATAACACTTAGCCGAAAACGATAAAATAATGGGAAGTGTTGGAATATTATTTTCAAGTACAGTAAAATGTAATTTTGAAAAAGGTTATTGAAACATCCGACAGGGTCAATGGATCAAATTTATCAGATCTGCAGCTGACTTGCTTGGAAGCTCCATGAAAAGTTGCTTAGACATAATTATTGCATGAGATTTAGCGAAGCCAGTATACTCGATATACTGAAAACTTTTATTTCACTTAATATCTCGAAAACAAACTGACTTTTAGACCTAAAATTGTGCATGAAGCCTCATTTTTAAAAGAGGAACACTGAGTTAGGATATGGTGTGCATGTCACTCCATGGGGCTGAGCTTAAAATAAGCACTTATTACACTGGTCTTAGAGGCAATTATGATGGAAAAGATTAGATAGAAAAATCAGTGATTTGGAAAGAAAACTCAGTACGCTAATGTGATATTTAACCTGTGACACATTGACATATCAAGCCTTCCTATTCTAACACATAAAACATATGGTGACTTTTTGAATATTAAATTGTATTACGTAAACACTGAAATTTTATCCAACTTAATAAACAAAAATGTGAATGTATCATGTGACAAAATATTTTTTAAGACAGTTTTCATCTCTAGAATTTTGCATTAAACCTCATTTTTACCTAAACAAATATAAACGGATGGTGTATTTCCGACCATAGAGTTCGGGCTGAGCTTCATTGAATTATGTCACTCTGTAGGATGAACAATTACTCTTTTGCTTGCCGGGGGGTATACAAATTTCATTGTCATAACGCACCTCGGCGAAGATTGTTACGCGACACGTGGTGTGGCGTACAACTACATTGTTTATGGAAGCTTTACACATTTGTAAGAAAGTAATTTAATAAAACTGTGTTTAATAAACGCGTCCTTGTGACGTTTTATTCCCGGGAAACTTTAATATAGCAACGTGCTTTTTAAACGGAAATGTTATGTAGTATATTAGTTGAAGGAAATTTTAGAAGGAAACAAAAGATAAATTTTCATAGTATTTGACACTCGTCCTGACATAAAATACAGCTAGCAGCGGTGGAACTTCCCAACATATTACGCAGCGAAATGATATGTTAGTAGGTTAGACTAACGCGGAAAATCACGTCACGTTAGTTACGCAACGGAATGAAATGTTAATACGCTAGAGGTTCCAGAACATCACGTCACGTTACATTACAACGGAATGAAATATGATAACGCTAGAGGTAGCGGAACACAACGTTACGTATCATTACGCAACGGAATGAAATGTTAATTAATACACTAGAGGTGGCGGAACATGACGTCACGTTACATTACAACGAAATGCAATATGATATCGTTACGTACCATTACGCAACGGAAAGAAACGTAATATACTAGAGGTGGCGGAACACAACGATACGTACCATTACGCAACGGAATGAAATGTTAATACGCTAGAGGTGGCAGAACGGGACTTCACTTACATTATACAGCTGAATGGAATGATTGAAGGCTACACAGCGGTGAACTCAATTGCTTGACTTGGTGTGCTGTCCTTTACAGACTGTAGGTTTAGTAGATTTACAATTTTTAATTTTTACTTTCAATTTTTAATTTTTGATAATGTTTTTAGGATTAAGATAAGAAATCTGTAACTTTGATCCGACTTTAATATACAGTGCTTGTAAAAGAATTAAATTAATAATAGTTTTCTTCAAACATTCTTACTCTGCCGATCCTTATGGGCCACTGGCCTATGCGGGGATCTTATCAAAGAGGATAAAGGGGAGAGTTTATACAGTACAAGTTAGATGATACTGATAAAGTGTCACAGGCAGGATTGGAACGTGCGCTATCTCTAGACCCTGGTGTCTTTGACCACTCGACCAGAACACTTTTTACCCACCAAAACATTTATTTTCTTTATTTCTGTCTAATAGGGATAAAACGAAGGTAAGATGTCGAATTATGTAAAAAGAAACAAATGCTGCACGGCACATGAGTCCTAAGCGGTGATCTGGTTATCAGATTGACGGCCTTAAGTTATATTTCCGATATCCGATAATGAAGTTGCCGAGTCAACATCACCATTGTTCTGTCCTTTAAGGTTGGCCAAATATTTGGTTCTCGTAAAAATACATTCTAATAAACAGCTTAAAAAGTAATATAGTCGACTTTAAGTATGTATATTATTTTAAATAGATAGTATAAAATATTTATGAACTTTTTACGGAATTGTTTGGGAAATTACTTAAGAAATTAACACTATAATCGTGGGTACATTTTTAAATCTTTACGATATTTGATCCCTTTTTGAAACTTTAGCATCTACATAAATCCAAAGGTTAAATAATAATCTGGTAATAGTACAAAATAGTGGTGGTTATTGTGCGTTTATGCATGTATCCATGCGTGTATGTAAGGTGAGTGCATATGTTGTGAAACTAACTCTTACTAGTGGCGTACTGCTTTATGGTGCAAGTATGGACGGGAAATATTGTATATTACCATGTATATTGTAATAAGATATGAGTGAAGAGCCAATTTGTACTGTTATATGACTCAACTTGGTGTTTGATTATGGCAATGGAAGACCTTATCGAGAAAGTAATCCACCGTCACAAGTGCCATTTTTTGGAAAGCTGAAATGAGATAGTGTTAACTGGGTTCCATAATATAAAAAGACAAAATGAAATGTATTCGCAGATTATAACTTTTCTATTTTTGCAATGAAAACCTACCACCAGAACCTTTAATAATAATTATATCATAAACAAGCAACAAAATACATATAAGGATCAACTTTAAGTGTCAGCATACACTTACTGAAGCTTATTTAACATTGATCTATGTATAGGTCGGTTGACTTAAGTGTCAAATTGAGAAAAGTTTTTAACCCTTATAACACTTCCAGTTTATCTTCTATCACTAATTCAATACAAATTTCACGAATTAGATTCGTCGTCATCGTTTCACGTCAGTTTAGGAAATGACTGTTATGTCAGAGTTTTAACTTAAAAGCTGAATTGTTATAACGTAATTACATTGAACACCAACCTCAAACATTTAAAGAGAATATTTTTAATTTTTTTTTGTCTGTTTTTCGGGAATTCAAATTTACGTGGATAATTTGAAAAATGCTCCGTACTTACTGTCTTGAAATTTTCGTGCAATATTTTTTATGGCTTTCGGTCTATCTTTTGGGAATTCCGATTTCCGGCTTAAGAGCTCGGTACTGGATGTGGCTCGGGGGGTTTCTACGAACTGCAACCCTGCGAGAACACCGCAAAAGGGTGCCCGGAAGTAGTGTCTCCTCCATTCAGTCATTTTGTGTGTCATTCATGAACTGGCTGTGGTCAAGCTCAACACTCATCATAAACAGCCCTGAAGCCTGAGACCGTGTTCAATCTCTGGGAGATTATGCAGAGTTATGCGAGAGCAGGAGATGCTACGCCGGCTACTTATCCTGATATACCTCTCTGCCTTCATCCAAGTTCCTGCGATCCCATTTCTGGTTCTTCGAGACCGTCTCCAATTAGTTGTTTGGGTAAGTGTCATGTTTATCAATATTTAATGTATACTTATAATTTGATATATCTGAGCATTCATTAACTAATAATAAGTATCAGGACTCCTAAGCTAATTGTCAAGATAAAATAACACAATATGTGTTTTTCCAAATTGTAAAGATTAGTTTTCTTAACCCATCCTAAAAAATATTTTTCTACTAACTCTTATTTTGTATATTTAATTCATAATACCTACAGGGTTTAATGTCTAATTTAACTTTAAATATTTTATTTTTACAATAAAAATTAAATCCATACTTTTGCGATCACAATAAACAGGATTGAGAATATTACGATGGTTTTGTGTGGTGTTATTTACTATCTATACTTAAAATGTTTCATTTCGTGGTATGTTTCAAAAACAGATTTCTACATTGAAAAAAGCGTATGATGTGAATACTTTTGATTAGTAATTATGATTTAGAACTTTTAGTATTTTCAGATGTTTAATATTAAAAAATATATAATGTTGGTTATATAAAAGAAGGTTAGAAAACATTAATATTATATTTTCGGACTTTATGATACATATTATATACAGTGTGCCTGTATAATTACTATTGTTTTTACATACAAAGTCTATGCACTGATAAATCGACTTCATATATTAATTAGGACTACTATATAGTAGATACTTAAGTATTAAGTTATATAAAAATCGAAAGCTATTCGTGTCGTTACATGGTTACGTGCCCAATTAATAAATATTTAGTACTTTTTAGTAATGCTTATTTATTCAGTAGACTGAAGACTATTTAATAATTCATTAATAATTCCTAAGTTAATGAAAAAATTACAAAAGAAATAAAATTACAGCTAATTTTTGTTTTATAATTGGTATTTTATATCATAAATACAAAAACTACTTTATCACAACCCTTCTAACGGCTACACTTTATACTCTTTTTGGGTCTACGAGCAGGTATGGTGCTAAGCATAAATTATATTAAAGAAGTATCCTTTAATGAGGAATTCTATCCATACATTAAATACATTTTAACTGTTAACTAAATAATACTAAACTAATAGGTCAGAAGTCTAAAATATATAAAAAAAATTATATTAGTAGGCTATATAACTTTCTATATCAATTTGAGCATATAAAGAGAAGACAATTTTTCCAGAGTTTGAGTACATAAGGCCACAATAAATTGATTATAGCGAGTAAAATCTTATCATATAGCTAAGATAGAGGTCAACAGATAGGTTATGTTTAAGCCATCTCAAATAAGAGGAGATAATAATTTTGGAAATGATTTAATATAACAAAATTAGGAAATATGTTACATTTATATCAATATTTTATTGAATAAACCACTTAGCAAACTAGGGTAGTTGTAAATTGTTTGATGATAAACAGTAATCAATCCTTCTCTGGAATCATAAAGTCCAGTAGAATAATATACAATTATGAAGGTATACGTAATTTAATCACTCTTGCGGTGTGGAGATAAGACCACAGTTTGGTAATTTGTACAATTGTTACCAAGTAAAGGACCATGTATAAAGTATGAAAACGAACATAAAACATGCGTGTTTTTGGGTAATGAAACATATTGAGTTATTGAAATACTTAAACCCTTCTACAGCTAATATATATATATATATATATTATATATATATATATATATGTATATATTTGTTTCATAACATGTACAAGTTAAAAAATAATTTTTTTATTTAATTCTAGGTTTAGAGTATTTTACTGGCCGTAGCTAATTGTAATCGATAACAGATTTGGGATTTACATTTTTGAATGTTTCAATACTAGATAATTAAGCTCTAAGGACTAAAATGCCTTTCTTAACGTGTCAAAAATTAAGATCTATGGTTAATTGAAGGTGAAAGCTCAATTAAGATATTAGTAAGTTTTGTTGAGACCCAAAATACGATATCTTAAATTATTTATAGTTATATTTTTTATTTTAATAATAAATATTATATTAATTTATTAGATTACGACATGCTCAAGGATTTTCTTTTTTTTAAACAATCTGATATTTACTTGGAAAACTAAGCAAATATGATATTTGTTACAACAGTCTTTGTGTTACAGCACATAATTACTTAAAACTACACTGTTTATGGTGTTTTTCTTCTATGAAATCATTAGCTTTACTAACAATGGGTTTTTGTCTCGTGTTACTCGTTTAAAGAATTAGGAGTCTTATGTTTATTGTATTAATTTGTGTTTTACCATAAAACTATTACTGTGCGAAAATGAAAATACTATATTCTACTGCGCAAAGGCTAAATTAGCTTTTAGGGAGTTGAATAACCTTAATAATTACCTTATAAAATATATTTACGGGAAACACTAATCATTTTGTACTTTGGAAACTCAACGCTACGCCTCCTGCGCATGACCCTTGATTATAAATACTTAGAAGGATCCATAATCAAGGGCATGACCTTATTCCATAGGATACATCAATTAGTACGGATTTTGTTAATAACCTTCATGGGGGGTCAAACGCTCGTTTACGCGAGTGACCGACATTTTTCGCGTCCACGAAGGACGGAAGTTTATGAAAAATATCAGAGCTTTGTAAACTTTGAATTCCTAGCCATGTCCATACTTATTGATGACGGATGGGTTCGAAATTCAGCTTCAAGTAACATAGAGCCTTAAGATAGCTGTTGTTTTTTTTTAACAATAGAATTCTTTGCTATTGATTATGTGAGTTTTCAAAAGTCTGACATTACGCAAATTTTATTGAGAAAAGAATAAAATAGTTACTTTTTAATAAATATTAATACAAATATCCTTAGTTTTAAAGGTAGGTTTATAAGATTTGTAATACAAATTGTAGTATAAATATTTGTGCAACATAGAATTAGTAAGTATATACGAATATATATATATATATATATATATATATATATATATATATATATATAGGTGTAATATTGGTTAAATGGTATTAACATAGTTCCATAGAAACTATTTTTAAAATCGTATACTTTAATAACCTTATTATAGCCCTAGAAGTGTTTCATTATATTAAATTTTATTTATAGTGTAATCGTAGTAGATACCAATAACCTTTGTATTCAAATCGTGTATGCATATTAAAATACTAAAACTAATTGCAATTACAATTCTAAAACTACCACAACTAAAGAAGAAAACAAAAAAAGAACAAACGTAACACAATGGATATGTTACTAATAATTCACGATAATATGTCACATGAGTAGATTGCCATCTTCTTTCAGTTACAAATGCTAAACAATTAGGTCTGTGGAAATAATATTGATAATTTTAACATATTGATTAATCAATAATAATTTTAAACTATATACTTTTATTCTCTCATTTCGTGCATTTATAAAAATTGTAATTTTCAAAACATATAATTTTAGTTGTATTTACAGATTAAACTAAGATATCTTTAAATGTTTTATTAAAATATTATTTTATAGAGTCTTCGTGGTAAAATGTTGCCAAACATTCGTTCAGAATCATGAATATTGCTACTTTACCTTATATTTTGACATATATGCCTAATATAAATATTTTTTCGACTGAGCCGGAGGGACCTATGTTTTATCAAAAGTATCAAACCTCTTAGGGAAGAATATTGATCTTATATACGTGTTAACAAGTAGTGGTAGCTGGTGTGCTCGGTGGAGGCGAAAGATTTATAGAGGAATGCCTTGCCCCAACATGTGCCGACAAACATATCAATAATAGCAAAGTAACGGCCAATACTTGCTTTAAGAAGACATCTTTACATCTTATTTTTACAAGCTCATTTTACAACTTAATAGTCTGATAACAACGCTAAGTACAAACCAATTTAAATTGTTTCATTTATTGCTGTAATATTTAGAAAAACTTCCAGGAGAAATTAATTAAACTCAGAAATAAATAAAGTTTTACTAAGATAAAACTAGAAAATCAAAACGATCACTGCATTCTGATAATATTATTCAAATAACTTGAAATCAATAAGAAGTGCATTGAGATAATATACAACACCCCGTTTTACTATCAACCATTTTAACAACGTTTAGTGTTTAGATCTTATTACAGTATTATATATGACCTGGGGCAAATATTTATAACGAAGGCTATCATTTTTATTGGAAATAATCTAAACACTTTATTTTTCAATTTGATACTTTTAATTTTACTGGAGATTTGGCTACGAATATACATTTGCATGCACTTACATGATACATTTACATCAAAATAGCACGACTAATTTATCTTTATATCATTTGAGAATTCTTGATAGGACAATAGACAATTATAGAGCAAAGTGATATCATTTGAATTTAGTGTGTACTGCAGATTAAATAGTAAATATAGATGTATAATTGAGCTTTGTTAAAATGGAAACTAAAAAAACTCTTTTTTACTAAAACTTCCAAAATACTAAAATAAGAACATCTCATTAAAATGCAATGTAGTGTAATATGAGGAAATAAATTTAATATTTTTGAGAATTATAAAGTACAGTTATAATTAATCGTCAAAGTAAATATTCATATTATTTGAGAAATCTTAATCAGACAACAGCAAATAGATAATATAGATTTTTATTTGATATACTCTTGGAATTGTAAACATTAATAAACTTTATAACACTTTTGTGGATTTATTTATACAATGTACATTTCGGATTCAAAGAATCCGTCATCAAGTACTTGTAGGTTAGGGTAAATGAAGTAAATAAATAATTGAAACCAAATTGTCTTATCTTTTTAACTTGGTGGCCAAGTTTTTGAAATTATTTTATATGTGATCAGTTTATATCACAAATAAAATCTAAAAAAGTGTTAAATGCTTTATTATTGATTTACTTATATCAAACACTTTTCGGGGTTACAATTCTAACTTAGGATAACAAGATGTAAATATTATGTGACCGTAATGAAGGATACTATCCAATAATTTTTTACTGTTAGAACATCCAAAAATCTCCATTAATATTGTAAGATACAATGTAGTGAATTAATTTTTAATCCTAATGAAATATATAGTACAAATATGAAATATATATAAAACTACGAAATAAACATAGTCACAATTTGCCGTAGCGTAGTAGTGTAAAAAGCCTACTTCCAAAAGTAAAATGAAGTCGTTCGTGCTGCCTGCTGCACTCTGCCGTCTGTGAGGCCTGTATATTACATAAATACGCTACACTCGTTGTGTATCAGGCTTCGCGGAGATGTCTTTGAAAACTACAAATTTATGGCTCATTTCATTCTTGAGCCGGATGGATTTAAATACCAACTGTGGTATAGAAAATAAATATATGTTTACATACCAATGACAGACAAAAAAGAAATTGTGTCAGTTCCGTAAGTCATAATTGGATTCAATCACGGCTAGTCATGGAATTTGGGAATTTGGCACGTTTGACGTTGTTTTCATATGCTCCATGGTTGAATACATTTTTAGTTCTATATAATTAAATTTTCAATTAACATTAAAAGTTTAAATATGAAATCTTTCTCGGGATATCTAGCTCTATCTTACATTCACATATTTTCGTAGTGTCAGGTTTCAGTAAGCTAGGTGTCACCAACCTATAGTATAGACTTTCCAAACCATTCTTTTTTCATCACTATGTATTGTAATAAGCTACTTTCCAAGACAGCTAAGATCTGCGAAAGTCATCGTTTTCGTCATAGCTGTCAGCTGAGTTTTCCAATAGCAAACATAACTTTCGCTATGTAACCAATTCTCTCCCTTTATAAAAATGGTGTACAAACTTAAGTGTAATTTTGTGTTCTGTTTTGAGTCCTATGTTTTACGTTTCCTTTTAAAAGAATAATTACTAAAATATAAAATTTAAGATAATATTTGAAATGATTTCGTGTGCTATTTTGCGTTATGATGAAAAGTGTCGTTCAATACTCTCAAAGAATCTAAAAATTTTCTTTTTCGGGCTTAATGGAATTTTCCACACTTACCTTCGCCGCTCATGTAATTGTAATCTTTCCAGCAATAGTCACTGTGGAGACTAGCAGTGACATGTACTATTTATTTTACTTCTGTTAATGAGCGTGTCATATGTTGAAAAGTGATATGAATAAGTTTGTTTACACATGTATTTTTTTCAGGTATTTCCTCATTACCTACATGACCAATGTAATAATATTCACTAACGCTCAGCTAAATTACATGGAGTTAAATGCACCATCGCTGAACGCACTGTTACTCATATACAAATGAAGATTCATGAGAACTATAACTATTTATAGGTTACTACAAAATATCGTGCAGGCAGACAGGGAGAAATAAAAATTTCCCGGCCTCTGAACTAATAGGCTTCGTCAGCGCTTAGCAAATAAAGTTATAAGCTGAATAAGTAGTTTGGAGTTCATAGAATATCAAAATAATAATTAAAGGATATTGTAATTGTCTAGACTTTCACTTACTGCTTTTGTAAAAATAAAAACTTGTACAATATTTAAGAAATTCTTAAGGTATATTCTTATAATTACAATAACTAAAACTACTTTAATTTTAAAAATAATATACTTTTTAGATTTTTTTAGTTTTTGTTATTAATTGTAGTACGTATATTCATTTCAATCGCATGAGATGAGTTTCTGAATGCAGACGTATTTACCTTACGTATTAGAAAATACTTGTTATCGATGCTTTTATATTAAGAAGCCAAATCACGTGTGCATATATTTTACCTACTCCCCAATTAAAAAACCCTTAAAGAAACAAAAAATTAATGATGTACAATAAGAAATTATTATAAATTTTAAATTAGACAAGAACTGCATGTGTATTATTTTTATGCAATATAATATCTGAAATAACTTAGATAACAAAATCCTCATGGAACTCCACTTATGCTATAAAAATAATTTGTTACTCAAAATAAAGATTTTTATTGTTATGTATTTGTCCGGGAACTATTACCGGAAACACAAACTACACGTTAAAATATCTAGGAGATGTACGTCTATAACCAGGAGACATGTGTAATGTACATTATAAAATATTGGTCACCACTACAGTTTGTGAACGAATCAAAGAAAAGATGCCGACTTTTGTTCAATGGAAATAGAGCCTATAGTGCCAACAGTGGTCTTTGAAAGGCCGGAAGCGGCAGCGTGACTAGTTAGTTATATATTGCCTATATCCGAGTGGGCCAAATGTTCACTGGGCCGTGCTACCACTCTATTCTGTTGGTGGGTCAGAGTTTATGTTATCGACAATTTCACCATGATAAGAGACAAGAAGGTACATCCCGCTTCTCACACTTTATATAAATTTTACTTTATCAACCTTTAAATGTACTTCCAGTTATGAATTTTTTAAATGGAAACTAAAGAAAGATTCTGGTCGGTTATTTCAGGTTATTGTTCGTATGGTTACATTGTCGTCATTTAAACTAGGTTAGATTAAAATTTGTTGGGTATTTTGTCTGTATTGAATTTAAAATTTATTTTTCTTCAAATCTCTCAAACATAAACTATACAAATTAAGCATGGATTTCAATAACCTCTGCCAAAAAAAAGTTATAATCGTAATATTTAACCTATCTAGTTCTAGATGACTGCGATAAAACAATTATACTTGGAATAACTCAATCACAAGCATTTTCATGTTACAAGATTAACTAAAAAAAGATATGTTCTGTCAGGCAAACTGGGCTAGCTTTTTAAACTAGATATAGGGAACATCGCCCAAACCCGCGGATAAATATACAATAATCGTCTTTTGCTTGGCATTTTATCGATAATAGTCTCAACATAGAATAAGGAAATGGCAATTTATGAATTTTACATAAATGGAAGAAAGACCGTAGACTCGAGACTTTCTTTAAATATTAAATTTAAAAACATTTCAAACTCTAAGACTCAAATTCTATTCATTCAAACAAGAAATTTTAGTCAATATTCTAAAATATTTTATACCCGTTTTTAAACAGTTCCACTTATCATTAGCTGATAAACTGACGGACAAGAACGCAATAGAAAGAGGAGTGACGTACTAGCTGCATAATTCAACCTGTCAATTGACTGCCCGTTCGTGATCGGGTGTGCTTGTAAGGCCAACTGTTGTAATGCTTGTTTGTTGTTTGTCCCTAATAATTTTATTTTTGTTCATTGTGTGTTATTTCTTTATTTTTAAAACTTTAGCAACACTGTGTTCAATACTTTTACCTCTTTTTAACGGCCCAATATAGGACAATGTTTTTCTAAACATGAGGTGACAACCTAAAATTGTTCTACAAGGTAAAGTACAATATTTGAGTATAATTTACTGTTTAAGCGTTTTTAATACAATTAGTTTACTTCTAAGTTTAGAATCAAGGTGGACAAATGTGGCACCCGAGGGCTCCCTCACGGTATCCCACGTCTAACCTGAAGGATAGAGACTTGTTCGTGAAAATCTCAAACGTTCTATTAATGGTTTCTATCATTGTCATTCAGAGGTCTTTCTCGGGCCTCTTTCATTTCTAATTTATATATGTTGATTGAATCCAGTTATAAAACATGAAGAATAGGTTCAATATGCTGACGCAGAGACCCTGATTTAAACTAAACAAGTCCATAAAATGTAAACTCCTGCTTTCATCGGTCTGAACTCCGTTCAGTACTTTAACGAGTTATAAAAGAAAGCATTCAAAACCAAGTATCGAAGTAAGCTTTTGCCTTCAAGAAATTTAGCATAGGAGCAACCAGCTGTTTTTCTGGGCTATGTTCTGTTGGAGGACAACAGAAAAGTTCCTATTTCTTGAGAGAAGATTGAACGATCGTTTTGACAATATATATGCAATAAGTGTCAGGAATGTACGCCTTGTGCCAATTTGCAAACAGCTACGGCTTTTTTGCCTCACTTACCAACTAATGAATGCCTGCTTTAACAAAACATGCCGTTAACCGCTATAAAATGTGACTGATGTATACAGTCTAGTCTTTTAAATCGTTATAGCCCCTCCAATTCTCCAAATACTACTTCAATGTAACCGGTATTTAATATTGATTCAGTATTTTATGTTTGAATGTGAGTAAACGATTATGCAATGGTTTAATACAGGTATTAAAGATTAACTAAATAAAGATATGTTCTGTCAGGCAAACTGGGCTAGCTTTTTAAACGATTACGGTACAGTATTAACTGGCAAAAAATGCAATAAGTAGTTTACTATTACTGGACACAGAGTTTCAAGATGTATTGTCCTCAGCATTATTCGGCTATTTTAGAAATAATAGCTATGCAGCAATATAGCGCCTTGACCTAACAAATAGTTTGCTGTTATAGAAAGCTATGTACGTGACTACTCGTACCCTCAACAATTCTACCCGTCCATAATGCTTGCGGTTGAGGACGAGCTACTTGACAAACATTGGACTACAGAGACTATCCTGTATAATTTCGCTCCATCTACCTACTGGAAAGAATACGTCAAGAACTACTGCCATCTGAGGACTATGCAGATCATGCGTGAATGGTGTGTAACGTTAACATAATATCCTAAGTTTGTAATTATAACGAGATAAAGACATGTAACAGCTTGCATATTGAAATATATAGTAACAGGAAGAATACCTCCTAACTGTAAGGTTCTTGTAGGGTTAATATTTGATTCTCATAGTTTTGAGTTAGATGGTAGTGATAATAAAGTAGGAAGTACAAAATTATGAGATAAAATTAAACTATTTAATCTGAAAAAGATTATTTAAATACTGTATGCTTTTTGTCAGCCTTAACATTGCTCCATTAACATTTTCTCTTAACATACCTCAAAATAAAATAACCAACTTCATGATATAACTGCATTCAATAATAACGTGAAAATTATTAATAACGATAACTGTTTTATTAAAAGTGGAAAAGTTCTAAGTATTTAGTTAGTAAATAACGAGAGATATTTATGTTCATCTAAAACTTAAATAAAACAATTTAGCCTATTGTAAAATATCTTACTGCATACAATTTGCCTATAGTATCGTGTTAATTTTTATTCTTAACAAATAAATTAAAACAAACTGAAATCAATGGAATTTCGCTTTCAGATCCAGGGTTAACTTGGATATGGTAAGATAATTTTTAGATTTTGGCGGATAATAACAAGACGAGTTCAAAATTATAATTACAATCGCGTAATATGTAAAATGTTATTGTATACTTAAAATTCACAACAAAATACTGTTAGTTAAACTGAAGAAACTAAAATAATATATATATATATATATATATATTTTCAGGTCAAAGGAGTTGATTTATTATAAAAATCTCGATTGTGATGATCCAGTTGATTTATCACTACAGAAGAAGAAGATATCAACTTCTACAATGGATGCACGGCTTTCTTTACAGCCTTCTAAAAAGAACGAAGAAAATTGCAAGGAGAACTATCCTCCTACTGCAAGTGGAAAAGGAAAATCGAGATACAAAGGAAGGACAATTTTCTCTCAGAAACAGCTGAGGGAACTAACCGGAGTATTTATGATCAGCAAATATATCAGCGGCAAGCAGCGTCAAAGTCTGGCTCAGCAGCTGGGCGTCAGCGGGAGCGTTGTTAGTAATTGGTTCCATAACCAAAGGTCGAAACTTACAAGAAGTAAAAGGAACTAGTTAATTAGTACCAACCGATATGGATAAATTTTCATATTGTAATGGAATCTATAAAGCATGGTATTATATTGAAAATATATTTTACAATTTGGAAATTCTTGATTATTATAATAATCCATGGTAATATTATTTATGTCAAAAAACGCAATGATTAAAGTTTAGGAAGTTGGTATTTTCACAGTTAAATGGGGTTAAATTTGGATGTGAGTTAGAAACGGATTTTAATATGCTCTGAGGTTGCATAAAGATTGATCAGTAATATCTTCATTGAATTGTATCGATTCCCCCCCCCCCTTAATTATAACTGATAAGAGCATCTTAGTGGCCAGAAGCCATTGGATTGATAAGATAAAACTAAAATGTAGAAAGAAATTTCCTTTAAAAGTTTTTTAAGTCATAACTTGTTTAATAGTATTATTCTTATTCGACAAAATCTTTATTTACTTCTAAATACGTTAAAACCCTAGTGGTTGGCAATTTATTTTTCAACTTTCTTGATATACAAAGGATTTTATTATAAAACGAAGATTGTGCATATAAAAGAATTTACCTTGCTGTAATTAAGCTCTTAGAATTTTAAAATGAACCATGAAATTTGAGGATAGGACTTTTGTTATTTTATTGTTCCTACATAAATGTATTACAGCAACAGGTAAACATTTTCTCATTGAACTATAAACCTTACACAGTATTATTTCTAGCCAAACAGATGTGAATGCATCCTATAAGATTTTACGAACTTGCCCATCGTGACTTGCCCATTATGAGTTATATACATGATTCACCTTAACACTATAAATATGGAATTGTTATCCCTTCTTATTTTTTAAAACTTTACCTTGACATGCAGTTTGTGTTATTTATTACATGATTGTTATTTATAAGTAACATTATGTACATAACATATTAATTAAATACCCCTCCCATTGGGTAATCAAGAAGATGGAATTCATTATGTATTTTTAAATTCTGTACTCTACACAATTAGATTCATGCCGTAATAGTTCATGATAAATCTATTAAAAAAATTTAAATTATAATTAAGTATTATTTTCAGAGATATTGTTACTCGTAACAAAATGTTAAATCTCAGATAATTTTAGTAACTGAAGCCGCAATAAATTATTTACATTCGGTTTAGTTTGGCCTTCCCTTTAATAAACCACTTACATATTAAGGCGGAAAATGTCCGGAAAATCCTCTTTCCCTTAACGATCCTTAATGTAAACAAAGCACTTACATATATTGTGTTTAATGTCAAAAAGTAACAGTTTATTATATCTAATTTTCATAAACTCACGAAGCAAAGGATCAGCTTATAAAAAGTAATAACATAATTGAGATTAAAATTGTCTAAAAAGTTATAAATATTAAATTCTAGGTTTCAAAGTAAAAGATACATATGTTAACAAACTTTTATTTCAGTTTCCGGAAAGAGACATTCTTTATGTGATGTTGCTTTTTTAAAATTTTAGAGATCATTTAGCATTTTTAATAATATTAAATGTATCCATTATGTAGTTGCAAAATATTTCCATAGTCTGGTAATTATCTAATAACTGATAAGTACGCAATTAACAACCATCCTTGTAAGTTATATTAAAAAAAACAATAAAGGCTAGATTTTGCAGAAAGCTTTATTACAAATAAGAATATAGAAAATGTTTAAATAATTTAGAGATGAAATTACAATATGTGTGGCATCAGATGGGATAAACTATAGAAATAAACTTAGAACATTTTAAACTGTTTTAAACCAAAACGTTACCAATCCTCCTCTGGAATCACAGCGACCTATTAGTTAGACCAATTAGACAATTATATTGTTCAAACGTAAATCTGCCTTTTCCAACTTCATAACACAATGTCACATTCATAGTGAGGGAGTAAACCCCCCTCTCTATAGTTGTTTGAATCCAGCGGGTCAACATATGAGTATATTATAATAAAAAAAACCATGTTATTATTTATTCTTTATCCAAAATATGTTAACGGCCACGGCTAGTGTTATATATTAACAGGATTCAGGATTTGCCATTGTATGTTTCAAAAATAGTTCAACACGATGAAAGAATGATACAGGTTTAAGTTTATGAAACGTCATCCAGGTTCGTAAACATATAGCGATAACAAATATCCGAGATCCTATAGGATTAGAGTTAAAATTAATTTACATTGTATAATCGTACAGCTTCCTTTATCTCAAAACCGATAGAGAAATTTCTGCTAAGAATGGAAAGAATATTCAGCCACGCTAATTTTAGCGGGAGCCAAAATTGGAGAGTATGAAAAGGATTAACTTTATGAAAAGATTTTTGTTCAGGTCATATATTTTCTTAGATTGGCGTACTTAACCCAACAGCAATACCCGCACATATATATTAACTTAGCAAAAGCATAACGTGTATATAGTGAAAATGTTGACATTTTCAAACTTTATTTTAGTTTTCGGTAACCAATATTATCTGGTAATTGTAGTTAATAACTTATTATCAACCGATTTTATGTTTAGCTGAACTGACATTTGTTATTATTAACTTAGGTAATACAGGTTGTCTTTCATTATAACTTAATTTCTTGCCTCTCTATTGTTATCTACTTGGAATGAAACGATTTGAAAACCACTCGATATAGATATCTAAAGTTTACCTGCTGCAGCGTTATAATGGTTAAAAGCAGAAAAGAATTTTAAATATTAAAGATGCTCGGTTTTTTTAGACATTCAGTTCATTGAAATGAAACTATTGAATTATGGTTCCTAACAGAGGATATTTACAATATGTTTACAAAATGGAGTACATCAATCAATACAGTTTTACTTTTAGAATAAAAAAATAAAGCTTAATTACAATATCACGACTCGAAGTAACGTCACATACGCACTTTCGCTTAAAACTATGAATTCTACAGATTGTTTGCGATACTTTTCTAATGTCATGAAAATACTGTGGTATAAAATGGACATATTTAGACCTATTAATGATGTAACTGTTTCTTTTATAAAATCTGAACTTAATCAATTGTTTCCTTTTCTTTAGTACTGAGGCCAAATTAATTTAAATAATTTTCCAGATATAGTTAATATTTTAGATATATCTATATTACCAATTCAGATGCGTAATGTATGTATACAATACAGGTCAGCCTTAGTTATCCAATAACATTTGTGACAGAATCAAAAGAAAGATGCCGACTATTGCTCAATGGAAAGGATTGCCTACAGTGCCGACAGTGGTCTTTGAAAGGCCGGATGCGGAGCGTCACCCATGTTATATTGTCTATATCCGGGTTGGCCAAATTGTTCAGTAGACCGTAGTTCCAGGTTCTTCTGTTGATGGTCAGAGTTTGGGCTATTCATCTCACTCCATAATGTCGTGAGAAATCATAAAATTCTTATTTTTTTGGCATTACTAATAATTTCATACAA
Organism: Homalodisca vitripennis; assembly: GCF_021130785.1. NCBI lineage: Eukaryota > Metazoa > Arthropoda > Insecta > Hemiptera > Cicadellidae > Homalodisca > Homalodisca vitripennis. The sequence continues at coordinate 99,790,880 of NC_060214.1, forward strand.
TCTCATAGAATAAGCTTTAAAGGTATATATGCAATATGTTTAAAAGAAAAAAACAGTAGCAGTCGTGGGACTGCCGATAGAAGTGAAAACGGAACTATTAAGTTGAGAGTAATTAAAACTATATGCAAAATTATATGAAATTTTTTATGTTTTATTTATTAGTTACATATGATGGGTTAAACAAATCATGAACAAAATATAAATACAAAGTGGTTGAAAAAATAATTAATATACAATTATCTTAACAATATCTTAATAAAAAAGTACTGTAAGTATTAAAGCATATTATTTGAATGAAAAAAAGTTCAATGCAATCATTATACTTGTTGTAATTGCTCAATATTAATAGTTAGTTAAACATAGAATACAAGTGAGTAAACACCGAGTGAACAACAGTGAGTTGAACACCGTTGTAAATAATACAGTTATTGCTACGGATAAAGTATATAATTGCAATAACATTTAAACCCACAATATTTTTAAAACTAATAAATTAGTTAAATTAACTTGGATCTTTCGTAAAGGTATTTTTATTGCACAATAAACTAATTTATTGAGTTAATACGGTATCAGTGAGCCAATGCGCCAACTACAGTTTCCGGCAGAAACGTTCACTCATCACTTCATACGCTACTACAGGCTAAACTAAACTTCCAATAAAAAAAATGATAAATTACAAAAAAAAATATTCATCTATTTTCACACAACTTTCTCGCTGACAAAGTTTGTCTGACCAAAAAATAAAAAAATCCTCGCTTACTACTTTTTTCTTGTCATTGTAAACGCTATGTAAAATGTAAACAATAATCAAAATTATTTCGAAATTTTTTTAATATTTAAAAATGTAACCAATATATTGCCAATTTTAAGAACTTTAATTTGACGCATCTTACAGAATTGTACGACATTGGCTTCACTTTTAAATCGCGAGAGGAAGCCGTAAAGGTCACTGATTTTCGCAGTCTGTTTTTATACTCCGCCGGGACAGTTTTAACACAGCGAGACTGACTTTTTCATGCAGGTTAGTATCATTAGCATGTCGGTGACGCGAACCGAGGATTTTACCCTCTACCAAAACGCTCAACGCGCCTAAAGAAGTTTTCACTTCAAAAATGAGGCCAATTTTCTATTTTATGAGCACTACTTATTAATTGTGTATATGTAGATTTTCATATTTTTTTAAACGATTTTTCACGAATAAAGTTTAAATGTAATTATAAAAGTAATAAAATTGTAAATATTAACCATTTTGTATAATTTAAAACTACAAAGTATACTTTGAAGTAATTTTTAAAATTTAAAACATTAAAAAACATTCTAATTTAGAGTTAAGCTTCACTAAATTATATGTTTAGAGCATCGTCTCACATATGATAATGTCCACAGCCTTTTTTTTTTTAAATTTAGAGTCCTCGTCCGTCGTACGAGAACGTAAAATAGATAGCGAATTGGCAGATCTTGTATTAAACTTTTTCTTTACCTATTTTTCTTTTTAAATTGACATGGTCTGCAGATTCAAGTGTCTTTGGCAGTGTCAGATTTCAGACGAAGATCTAAACTCAACATTCACATTAAATCAAACCTTTGCACCAAAGCCACGTTTTAGTTATAAAAAAACGTAACGTATAACGTTATAGTTATAGTTCTTAATGGTTCCGTCGTATTTTGGATCGTGACTATAATTTACAACATCTATTGTTACAAGAAGAACTATTCATCTAGATAACGCTAATGTTAATCGGAAAATCAAGACGGACAATGTCAAGGGTCTAGAGGGTTCGTTTTGAAGTTATTTGTTTCCGACTTTTTTATCTCTTCAGGAATCCAGGAGTCAAGTCTGCGACAGAGTTAGATATCAGACGCTGCAATAAGAGGATGATGAAATGGATCTATAAATTAATATTGAATGAACCCAACATAATTTCGTGGTGAATAAACCTTTTATTTATGAAGATGGTGGTAGTTGGTGTTTGATTACAAGCCATGCGATGAATAAAATTTTTTATTAATTCTCGAATTCATCTATGTTGTGTTATATAATATAGCACAACATAGAGAAATATACATATAGTCTCCCGATCAATTTTATTTTAGGTTATTTTGGTTATTTGATCGCATATGTGACATAAACGGCCAAGTACAGTATAATTGAATTGTAAAAATTAATTAATCTGTGGTGTAGTGAGAGTAAGTGAGAGTACCGGGTTAAAGTCCAAGCGGTACTTTTTGTGATTCATTGTTTATTGAATTTACACACGCACACACACACACACACACACACACACACACACACACACACACACACACACACTTATATATATGCTCCCGGCGGAGTAAGTACTTTTTGTGATTCAATGTTTATTGAAATTAATTAAGGCTATTGCTATTTATATACGAGTAATTTAATTCATATATTTTATATATATAATTTATGTATATATTGTATGTGTGTGTATGTATATATATATATATATATATATATATATATATATATATATATATATATGTGTGTGTGTGTGTGTGTGTGTGTGTGTGTGTTTTTCCCAATAGTTACCATATTAAAATAAATTATTCAATGAGGTCAAATTAGTCAATTACTTATCTTACGTGAACTTTAAGTGAGCACTATGGTTATACATACTTCAAAAATAATCCATTTTTTATTGAGACGGTTATTCTTTTTTATCTTTTATTGTTTATTATGGTATGGTTATTAAAATTTAATACGATCGTCATTGTTTAAAAGTATGAGATGTAAAAATTTTGCATATTGAAATATTGAGACCAGGTCCTCCTCAATAATACAATATTTTTACGAAAAATTGTTCTTACTGAAGATGCAGTGATTCTTTAGATTGGGAGCTCCACCGAAGAGGACTGACTCGTGCTATTGAATCAGCTGATTCATGAGGATCTTACACAGCTGTATCCGCGTTTGTTGATTCATTTGATTTGACACAGTTCTTTATATGAAAAATGTTATTTCTTCTCGTAATATCTACTACAGGTAAAATATAAAAATACATTGCAAAATAATGTAAACTGTATTTTAATATGTATTTATTCAAGCTTTCGTTTAATATATGTTGAAAATTATGAAAATAATTACATAATATAACACTTACCGTTGTATTTTATAGAATGGCCTATTTTATGAAAAAAAAAAAAAGTTCAAATGGTACCGTTTCCCCTTGAAACCGTGTTCCAAGCAGCAAAAGTACCGTTTAGTAATAAAATTTTAATACGCAAATATTTAATTTTATTCAACCTATTCCCAATTATTAGATATGAACGTAGGGGATCTCAAGGGAAAAACTTGAAAAGCCTGTCTCATTGTGTGCTGTGTTGTGAAGGTAGTTTCTCTATCAAATCTCATGTCGACATGATAAGAGCAGATGCTTTGCTTTGTTTGTCCTATTTACCAAGTCGTCACTTTCAACACCCAAGTAGAACTAATCCGTAAACTTATTTGGGAATAATTAGTTGATAGAAAATGTAGAGTAGTTTTTACTTGTGTATCATATACCTCGTCATAATCTGTTCTAAACTACAGACTGTAGAAAATTCACCTACTGATGACCATTATCGTTGCAGTCAGATTGTTATTACGTGCGTCTTGTTAGTTTATGTGTTGGAAGTGAAGATGGGGGCAACTTATTCTACATGAGGCCATGGAGGTGTTTGTGAGGATAACTATTGCGAACCTATTTTTTAAGGAAAGACCAAAGACGATTCCCTTTTAAATCTTCATATTATGTCCGTGTTCATTAGCTAGTGGTATGTGAGATATTTTGATCAAACAGAATAAACAGGGGAGTCGATACTGTAAAAGGTGGTTGATAATGTTAAAAAGTGCAGCGATCCACAGGATTTTCATCGTACGCTGTCTCCAATTCAGTTCTAAACACCGATAACTTAGACCATACGGCCATTGGATCTACCATATTCTTTCTAATCACCAATCGTAAATAAAAAAACCTGTTATATTTACTAAATTGCTAAATTAAGCCTAAGATAGGTCTTAAGAAAGTCTTTGCTTTTCAATTAATCCATATGGCTTTATAATTGTTGTATATTAAATTAATTATACTACTGCACTATAGCACGAAGATTGAATATGTGTTTTTAAACTATTTTTTAACCATTGAAGTGTAATATAGTGTAAATTAAATTATATATATCTAATGGCTGATGCTTTCAATCGAATTTAAATATTTCAATTCATTAAGTAGTATGTTGAGGAATAGTTAGTTACCTGTATTAGAGATAATTTTGATAAGTAATCAGAAGTACTAGACCAGTCAATGTTAAGGGGCTCGACAGGGCCATTAAGTTCACTATGGTCACTATAGGTTTTTCTCCGAATGATTCATGTTTATCCTCAGAAGGTACTCTCTTTCCAGACAAGCTATGTCCTTATAAGCTACATGTTGACTTACTAACACCTTAAGGCATATTTTAGAGCTTCAACTCTTTTATCTCAGTTGTTGAAAGCTTTCAAAAGCAAAGATAGAATACATGTTTCTTCTATAAACCATATCGTCGATAATACTGTATTTTTGTTGTTACTCCAAACAGAAAATGTTGTGTTTTATTAGAGTCCTTAAAGTTAAAAGCATTTAATAGACTATAAATATTAAGCAAATTTTTACATAATTAAAAACAATAGTCAAGCCACGACAGCCAGACACTACATATCCCAATAGTAAATCCCTCGAGTGAATAGTGGTGGTAATTAAACCTAATATAAAGCTAATTAGAGATGCTTTGGCTATAAAAGTCTAAATACAAAGGGATTAATTGTTCAATTATACATATTGTGTCACCGGTAATAGGGCCTTACACTTTACTGTGCATAGAACCTAATTAATGTTGCTTTGTCTATGTTGTTCACGTATTCATAAACCTTTGGTTACGAAAACTCAATGGATACCTAATTAAGGCTCCCATGGATTTCAGTAAACATTAGTAAAGAAAAGTGATTTTTGAATTTTAAATATCCACATTGAAATAAACAAGTGTCTAGGTGAATATATAAGCTACCTTTTTATACACAGTGGGTTGGTCAAATTCTACTCTACATACTTGTGTGTTAATTTTCTGCAGTGTATCTAAATAATTTACTGAGCTATAGTCTTTTCTTGAAAGAAAATTTATTTTTTATTTTTAATATTGAATTCGATGATGGTGCGATGTGGTTAGAAAATAATGTTTCAAATCGAGTCCATCTCTAGAAGGGAAATTCTCCATGCTACATCATGCCAACATCGAAAAGCTTGACTTGAATTATGGTATATATTCTTCTAAGGGATTTGCCTGCGAGTCAGCACCACACAAGGGAATATCTGAGGGTCGAATTGAGCTAATAACGTTTAATTAAACATAACATTTTATTTTTACATGGATATCTATTTTAACGTTGGTTCATGTCTCTCCATGAGTTTTGGCTGAGCGCTAGCGAAGACTATCACTCAGGAGAATTTCAACATTTCTTTGCTGTCTGTCTGTCTGTCTGCCTACGAAAATTCAGAGTTAGATATTGAGCTGTAAACTTTAAATTTCGCATGAAACTTAATTCTACAGATGCAAGGTCGATATCGATATGGTTCATGTTCATTAATATGATACGTGAAATACAGTCTGGTGTCCTTATATCTTATAATAAAGATCTAATATATTATTTTTTTCATTGTGGTACGGCTAGTACATAATACTTTGGTGTACCGTTTTATCTGACTATACCCAATTCATATAAATATTTTTTTTCATCTGAAAAGTAATTTATAGTAAACTTCTATGACATTAAATATTAAATTTTAATTATTAACATGATGATTAATTTACATACAATAAACTTTCAAGTGTTTACCAGCAAGAAAATAACTGCGACGAATTTTATAAGAATATAAAATTTTATAGATCAGAAATCTAGGCTATAACTACACTTTTCTCTTGCATAATAAGAACTGAAAAGAAAAGGAAATTCATCTTGAGATATTACCAGCAACATGGAACGTTATAAAAAAAGAATCAGTGGTATTTATATCTCATCTAACTTTTAGAGAACGTTTTTTAGACTCCCGGTTTAGACTATTAAACTTCCCACAGTAACTGTAAGGAAATATACAGTGAATTATAAAATGTTAAACTTCACTATTATGTTGTTCTGTTAATCCATAACGGATTTTTATATTGCCTTCAAAAAAGACGTCATTTGGACCATTACCATGATCAATGGCACATTCTCCAGCATTTATGACGTTAGGTGTGAAAGAAAACTGGCTCTACGTCATATTTAAAAGTACTTATATAGTGTTTTCTGGAACCCTGATGCAGACTAAGAAATTACCCAAAGTAACTGTAAGGTAACTTTTAATTACTTGGAAAATAACAAACCCCACAATCTTTTCCCTTCCATTACTTCGAGATGGTTATTACATACTACCTCTTTCCGAAAACAAACATGAAAAGTAATGTTTCAAAGTAATCTTGGGGCCCGTTTTGGTTATTGTAAGAAAGTTTTATTTCTCTAAATTGCTTTCTTTAGCTTTTTCATATGGTTTTATATGTAAAACTTCCAAAGTGGTTGCCTGGTCAGATACTTTGGGACATCCATAATATGGGAATCCTTCTTTTGTTCAATAACAGATTTTTCCAAATCGGTTTATTACTTTTGGAATAATCGATGAGCATACATAAAAACTTGCAATAATTTTCATTCTTACTGTTCAAATAATCTGGCTCTGTTATTGCCAACTCCTACATTATCTCGTGACTAAACAATGAATTCACAGAAACTAGACCATTTTTCGTGAATAAAAAGCTTTATAATGTAGGCTTGGCGAGAAACGAATGCTATATTTTTAAGTTTACAACTTTACCCAACACTTCAGCTGGCATAACAGTGTTTGGAGGTGTGTGTGTGTGTGTGTGTGTGTGTGTGTGTGTGTGTGTGTGTGTGTGTGTGTGTGTGTGTGCGTGTGTGTGTGTGTGTGTGTGTGTGTGTGTGTGTGTGTGTGTGTGTGTGTGTGTGTGTGTGTGTGTGTGTGTGTGTGTGTGTGTGTGTGTGTGTGTGTGTGTGTGTGTGTGTGATAGGAGGATTTGTTTACCTGTGCGAGAAAAAAAGCCACATGCTGTAGGATTCTTAAGTGAAATAATTGTTTATACCCTTTCGAATTGTGTAATAGTTGACATACCAAACCACTGGAAACAATTCCAGGCGTAGCAACCTACGTTTCAATAACTAAGCAATCCCTTCTAGAGGTAAACCGCTACAAATGAACCGCTACACTTACTATAAATAATGTTGCTAAGGTGTTCACACTAAAATTGCTTATACGGCTTAAACAAAGAGCGGAATACTCCTTCCCCTTATATTCAATATGAAAATAAATAGTAATATTGTCTTATTACTTTGCTTGAAACCAATATGTTACTTTCTTACTATTAGTTACCTTTAGGTTGTCAGTATCACAGGACATAAGGTAAAAGAACCTTTACAATTAATAAATATTTGAGAACGCTGCTTAGGAAAGGGTTGCGGCGTGAATACCACAATAGGTCTAACATTGGCGCGTAAGCAACAAGGTTGCACGGTTAAAAAATCCACCCTCTGTTATAGACGAAAAATACTCGCAGTTTGCTCAGCTCCCTCAGATGACGAATAGCTGTCCTTTTGATCTTTTTATGATGACGTTCTTTCTGCGTATAATATTTCCAAACTTGATGTTTAGGGTTCTATTTGAGTACCACAAACTTATATCTTATCGGATCATTGAAATCAATTTTACACAATAGGCCCATTTTGAACACGCTTAACGCTTTTAATTTTTATATTTTTTACTTCCTAGGAAACACAATACACCAGAGTCAAATGACACCCATAAAGCAAACCTTTTAAATTCTATATTCAACTGGTACTTCCTTGTTAAAGTGGCTGCACATACGTTTCTCTTCAGATTTTAACTGAACCATTAAAACTAACTTTAAATATTGGAGAATTTAGAACTAACGGTTAGGAAAGGAATGTCAGAAATCCTATTTTTCTGGTTAAAGAACTTAGCCCAAATTGTGGGTGTGGGTTACAGCAGATATGGCACGGCCATAATAATTTATCTTTTCAGAATTTTAAATAAATATTTCTTAATCTTTTAACTTTAATGAATATTGATTAAAATTTAACTAAAACCCCTCCTCTGAGCTACATACATTAATTTCTGCTCACCGTAGACCTTTTTAAAGCTATGAGAGCAAAACATAGTTGTTATTTAGATTTTTCAACATTAAACTATATCTATTAAATAAACTAAACAAGTAACCGTAATGCTTTTAATATTTTCTACCACGAAGTGAGCTCAATGAAATACAGACATTCTACAATCTGTAAGGAAAGTCCTGTAAAGCTTCACTAAGAGAATACCTAATAAAAGAAAGAAGGGACTCGGTGAAAGGTGAGATATACTTTGTTTTATTTTAACCAAGGTAACAACGACCAATCCCTGAGAGAGGAGGCTAACTGAGAAATGTTCTACGTTCCTGCTTTTACTCTCCCTGTCGTCTTATATTTATGTGTTAAATTTTTCAGAAATATATACCACTGTCTTAGTATTTACAATATAATAAACTATAGCTGTGTTGTGCATTATAATATCTATTTTAAATGGAATTGTTGTGTAATTTCTTTCTATGGCAAAGTATATAATAATTATATATAACTATAACCAGAAATTAATAAATAGTTACATGTTGTTATTATATTAAAATGACGTACCTTTGATCAAAACTCGTACTAAAATTATATTTTCCACAAAGTAACACTTGTGGTAAATTTTTGGAAAAATCCTATTTCCTTCACAATACTTCCATTGTCAAAAACAAACTTCAAAAAATTATATTAATGTATCAAATCATATGCATATACAATTACATTAAAGTGTGATTAAATTTCTATCTCAATACATTTAATAATGATCTAACATAATGGCGTTGTTATTATTATATATATATATATATATATATATATATATATATAATGGCGAACCCAGCAGGGATCACTTCTGTCTGGTTTATACCTTCCAGTTTAACCCACCACTGGGCACAGCAAAAACCGATGTGTCACTTAAATCTGGGCAACCTTATGGATGTCCAGGAGCGGCACATCACTAACCGCATATGTCGAGATTCTGGGGTTCATGGGCAATTCGATAGGTCTAGTCGACTGTGGGAGATGACTGTTGGAGTTGGTGGGGTTTGTTCCCTAACTTCAGAGTTTCTTGCTAACCTCACCAAGGGTATGCCACCCCCTGCCTATTTTGACTGGAGAGGCTGGTTCAGAGCTGGCCTCCCCTTCTTCCAGGGGGACATGACTTTGAGATATAGTGCCCTAATTCTTCGTCATGGATCTCGATAGGAGGCGGCCCTTACCCCCTAACCTTACCCATCCTGAATATCCTGTCACTCCGGAAGCAGCGCAAAGGATCTTACAGGACTATGTGCAATTTATAAGCTTCTTGTACTAAGAGAAAAAAATAAAAAAAAAACATAATGGCGTCAGAACAATAAATTTATTTGAGAATAACTTAAAAGAAAATTAATTTGACTAAAAAACATCGGCAGCAACGATTACGAAAGAAAGGTCAAGGGCTCATTCCCTAATGGGTTTCAATAAATAAATTTACCGATCCCTAAATCATCAGGTTTACTTATAATGTGATCAAATGTGTACTATGATCGATCTAGGAATATTAATTCGAAAGTAATAAAAAACATGATGTTAGTTACTTTTTTTATTACATTTACAATTGTGTTTCAAAGTCTTGGGTTAAAGTGAAATAAAAACGCTCATAATGTTCTATTATCAATAATATATAAAGATATTTAGTTTTTTTTTGCAGACTATTTCATAAACATATATACAAGAAAAAAGTATTTAATTGATATTACAACTTTCGATCTGTTGAGTTCTTTTGGTACTTAGAGATAATGCTTCTTGTGTACACATACATTTTATTTAAGCTCCAATGGTCCAATGTGATGCTAATATCGCCTTCTATCGGAAGCTGAAATTTACTTAAACCACTACTAGTACTAGTAAAGAGAGTTAAAGTTTGGCTTTATGATAGTCTATTTTTTATCCTATCCTTCAGGAATAAATAAATAATTCCTATACTAGGGAATAAAGTGAGGTACAGAACTATATTTTGGTATAAAAGGTCAGTTAAGCCAAACACATATTAAGAAACTCATGTTTTGAAGTAGCCTATAGTTTATATTAAATGCCAGCAGGTTCGAAATTGCTGAGATTTCCTTACATAAAAGTGAAATAAGCACTGACCTTGATTGAAACTTAATTTTGTGGTTTATTAATTTATATCCAGAAGAGACATCTTATAAATGTAACACCGCCAATCCCGGCTAAATAATTAATCGGAACTTCTGATGGTTTTGACGCAGGTAAATGAAGTACTCACGAGGCGGCTGAATAATAAGTTTAATTTCGAATTTTTACTGAACTATACAATCGGTTTTTTTATTAACGGTTAACAATAATATATAAAATAATTTAGAAACAAACTAAATTTACAAGATGATTTTGACAATATTACATTAACTAAAGTGAGATAGAGAGAGAGGGCGCGGACCGAGATGTTACCTACTTATAATTTTGAACGCGACTGACGACCACCGGCTCGGCAAGTCAAGCGGAGGTCACCGCCTCAGCATCGCCTCAGCGGCCGTAGCCAATCAAAAAGGCTAGGGCCTGTGTGAGAGGCTAGCTAGCCCTGGAGTCAGCAATTTGCAATCAGCACCGCAGGAGGCTAGCTGCACAATTCCAGCTCCATAACTTTGTACTCTTTCTATTGTAATAATATTAGATTGCAGTCTTTGGGCTCAAAACCTTAAATTACTGGGTTGGTGACGGGTCAGATTAACTATTAATATTGGAAAAAAATATTGGTTACTTATAAAATGGAATAATTATATGACCAATAACGATATATTATATTAATTGTATAATCATGTTTAACATATGTTCTGACTAGCAGTAGGCTAACGATTTATATACGGGGCGTTACATAAATGTAAACAAACACTATATAATTATAAAAATATATTAAGGTTTTGAATTATTTATACATTTTCAGTCTTCTGCATTTGAGTATCTATCACATAAGTATGCCTTTTTCTCTAAAAGGCAGTTTAAGCCAAATTGAGTGATTCAATCTGCCTCAAATTAGCAAGCGAGGTGATATGTAATTAAGATTTGGTTTCTTTGATCACCTTTCCCTAATAAAATGGGTGTTGTTTAATATGTACTGTTAATTTGAAATAGAGATGAAAATTAATTATTTTACTTAATTAGATGACGTCTGAATTATGACTAAAGTTACAGCTTGAAGATTGAATTCTTAAGCAGCAGTAATACATTTTTCATCATCTACTATCCCTTCAGTCACGAACTGCCTACTTAACTATTGATTTGAACTTTCTAGATAGTACATTCTTTTGAAAATAGTAGTGAACCAACTGCGAAAAGTGACCAAAACATACTTACATTTATATTTCCTTTGGGATGACGGCGGTGTTGATGTTCATATATAAGATATTTTTTATGCATTTTTGTATATTGTATATACATTTAAGTTTTACCAAATCAATAATATAACCTTTTACAAGGGTATAACAAATAATGAGTACTTACTTACGGCTGGGTTAAGTGACGAGGCTCTCTACAAGGCTTTTTGGGTCACGTATAAATTAAGGCACAGACAAAGTGAGCATTCGGAGGCTTACTGTAGCGCACCCAGGCTGCCATGAGTGTAAAATGTTTGTCTCTTTCACGTTCCATATAAGGCTGTAAGTGATGAGTTGACGTTCGGGTCGGCCTACTAGAGTTGCAGCTAAGTCCGCTTTCCAATTGCAGCACTCCTGACGCATTTACAGAGATTTTTCTCTTATTACTCACTTATAAAATGCACTTAGTCCTGTAAGAAACTTAGCGCTGCTTTCGGAGTGACAGGATATTCAGAATGGGTAAGGTTAGGGGATAAGGCCCGCCTCCTATCGAGATCCATGAAGAAGAATTAGGACACAAATCTCAAAGTCCTGTCCCCCCGGAAGAAGGGGAGGCCAGCTTTGAACCAGCCTCTCCAGTCGAATCAAGCAAGGGGTGGCACACTCTTGTTTAGGCTAGCAAGAACCTCTGATGGTTAGGGAACGAACCCCACCAAACTCCAAAAGTCATCTCTCACAGTAGACTTGACCTGTCGAATTGCCCTTGCACCCAAGAATTTGCGATTAGCGATATGCCGCTCCTGGACCTCATAAGGGTTGCATATATCTAACTGAAACATCGGATTTTGCTGTGCCCAGTTGTATGTTCAACTGGAAGGTATAAACCAGCAAGAAGTGATCACTGCTGGGTACGATAATATTTCACATACAGATATAAAAGATTGGAAGTCGCACATTTAAGAACATGAATACTTTTAACTAACACATTTGATAATTATTTACTTGTAAGGACAGTTGAATATCGGCCTGAAGTTGAGGAAAAAAATATAACTTTTAACCCTTATAATACCTTTCAAGATAATATCCTATACTTTATTTAATATAGACTTCAAAAATCACTTTAAGTAAGTTTTGAGGATTCGTGTTGTTATATTAGAGTTTTAACTTACAAATAAAATTATTAAGTTTATAATTGGAAAAATACTCAGTAATTACTGTCAAGTGATGAGTTGATTCCTCTGTTCGGTTCGGCTTACTAGAGTAGTAGCTAAGCCCGCTTTCCAAGTGCAGCGCTCCTGACGGTGTAATAGAAATAAACAAAGTAAAAGCAAGCGCTGTTACTTAGCATGGCATTTTATTAACTATAACAGAGAGTGCGGTTGTGTTTCTTGGGTGATTGCAAATATCAAGGAAGGAGGCCGAACAAGTGCACGCGGTTGTAATAGCACAACGCTCTAGTATGATTTGTTTATTTTTAACCTAATTTGTAATTTATTATGTGTTAGGTTAGTTATTACCTGAAGAAGAGATCTGATTGCAGATCTCGAAACGTAGTGTTACTGATCTTTTTATTACTGAAAGATGGCAAATGTTCGGAAACAACCTGTTTCCTTCACAATTTATTCATCGTCAAAAACAAACTTCAAATTATAAATAATATTCCGATAATTTTGTGGTTTTATATTATGATCCTGGAATCCAATTAACTCTAAAAATTGAGAAATGTCTTAGAAATGATGTAGAGCGGCCTTAAGTGAAATTAGTTATAAAAGTAATTCATCCATTCAGTTCTAAATACGTCCAGGGTTTGAGGCCTTTTTGGAGAGTATCCGGGCATTGCGGTTCTCAAAAATCAATTACTCTGATCAGGATATAATCACTTATCTGACGTTTGCAAGAACATTTTATTTTATATGTCATGGATACGTTCCACTTAACTTTTTGAACCTAAAATTTGTATATACTACAACAGCGAGAAAAGATATAATGCAGATTACCTCACACGTTCAGTGAGGTAAATATTTTCCCATCCCTGTCACATATTAGTTAATGTCACTTAAGAAACCGTATACAACCGAGGTCTCACCATGAACACCATGAATGTCTCAATTTACAGCAATGAAAACTTACATTTCTTAATTAATCACAAGATAGTTCTCTTGGGAGTTTAAGTGGAACAGCTTCAACAACGGTTTTGTTATAGTAAATATGGACACATTATGCTTTTACTTCTATTCCCCATATAAAACAGTATTTTGAGTTACTATGTTTATAGATGGCATATTAGCTTCTTGTTGACATCTCGCGTTAAAACGATTAGGAGGCCAAATTTATTTTAGCCCAATAAAGAAAAATGATAAATCTCAAACACTTTTTTCTTCTTTTATATGGTAGCAGAATTATATTTAATGTCCCATTGTAATGATATAATTAGCATAAATTCAACTGTTTCTTAGAGTTTGATTGTATACATGATATTTCTTAATATTACTTTTTTGCAATGTTCGATTAATGATCTAAAATTACTTACTTCTCAAGATAAAGTAAATAAGGAAGGAATACTGATTATAATAAATGAAATTAAATATCTCCAATGAATTATGGGCGTGAAAATATAAAGGCATAATATCAATAAAACAAAACTTAACTCAGGGTAGTTAGCCTACATTACGTCTGGCTTTAAATCATAGCGTCCTTTCACATTTATCTTATCGATTGCATAGAAAATATTTTATAAATCTAAGGAATATTTAAATAAGGAATGCATATTAAACGTAAGTAATTATATTTAAATTTTAACGCCTTGCTTTTTCGGAAATAATTATATGAAAGTAGTTCATATGTATTATTAAGTTAGAATATTATCAGGTTTGGCTAGTTTTAGTATTTCCGGATTCCATCGATGTCATTCAGGTAATGAGTAGTGTATACATTCCCATTAATGAAAAATGTTTAAGTGGACCGGGTAGGTGAAATAAAAAAAAAAATTATCAATTTTCTGTTTATATTTTTTTTCTTGTAGCTAGGTTCTTTACGCACCTTTTTGATATATAACACATGATTATTTGGCTACTAGAAAGTAACAAAAAAAATTGTTTAGTCTATCCATACCCGTAAATTCAGTGATGTATTTGCGTCAACTCAAAACACAGCAGTAAATATAATAAGTCCATTGCAACTGGAGAACATTACAATCATAGATCCAGTATCCCTAAGCCTATTATGGAGTTTATAAAGCCTGTTTTCAAGAGCTTATCAGATCCTACACTACTGGAAAGGTGCCTTCATGGGCATACTCAAAATCCTAATGAAAGCGTCAACCACGTCATTTGGTCAAGACTCCCTAAAACCGGGTTTGTGGGTTTGAAAACTCTTCACTTTGGGGTTTATGATGCTGTTGCTACCTTCAAATCTGGACAGATAACCAAGTGTCAAGTGCTTGCAAAGTGTGGAATCAGTGTGGGGAAAAATACAGTAGCAGCAATGAAACTAGCCGATAAGTGCAGGCTATTTGATTCGCTTCGAGCAGCATCTGAAATTAGTAAACAAGCAAGACAGAAGAAAATATCGAGTAAAAGAAAGCTGGAAGACAAAGAAGAAAACCCAGATGACCCAAGTTATGGAGCTGGTCTGTTTTAAATCAATAAAGGTATGATTACATGTGTTTTTAAAAGTAGGCCTACTTTGATTTGCGATTCTCGAAAACATCGTTTTTGAAACTTTGTGCACACTTTTCTCAGAAAGTACTACAGCTACATAGATGAAATTTTTACCACATGTGATATGCTTATTGAACTACACTTTAAAGCAGGGATTTATTTTTTTAATTTTATTTTTCAAGTTATAATTTCTTTCTTTGAAAAAAAAACATCACAAAAAAGGCACTTTCGAAAAAAAACATGACTTGAAAAATAAAAATTAAAAAGAAAATTCTCTGCTTTAAAGTGTAGTACAATATGCATATAACATGTGTTATAAATCTTATGTATGTAGCTTTTGTACTTTCTGAGAAAAGTGTGCACCAAATATGCAAATTTAACATGCGCAGCATAGGACCTACCCGGTCCCCTAATAACATTTTAAAAAAGGGTAAAAAACTGGATTTGTGTTTCAAATTTAATTTGGAATTTCAAAGGCTCTATGCGATGTAGATTTCACTAACTTTATTTCTAATTACGACAAATCGTCAGAACTAAGAACAGTACTAAATGTGCCAACAGCAGGAAGGTTGACATTAATAACTGCTTGTTGGTTCCTACACAATTATATATCAATCAATTATTGATAGAGTTGTGGACTATGTATACATTTAAGTAATTGGCTAAGCTGTAGCGAGGCCTATCACTCTTGAGGCTAAAAGAAACATGTCTGTCAAAGTGTCCTTACGATATCTCTAAAACTAACTGACCAATATAAATTTTGCACGTAACTTTATTCGGTGAGTTAGATGATGGATCAGGTCACTCCATGGGATTTCGATTTGCGTTAGCGAATACGTCCCCAAGACACATTATAGATAATCATGATGGCAACGTGAAAAAGGCAGAATAAATATATTTGTAAAAAATTTCAATACATCTTTGAGATGTACAGAAATGTGTCATATTTAAAAAAACTTTATGTCTTAGACTTTATGATAGATAGATAGTCTTAAACCGAAATATTGCAATCCATTTTTTTACCTACTGAACATTATTGTTCATTCTTCGCAATTTCACACAAATAAAGAAAAGAAAAGATGTAAAATTGTAGTGGAAGGAAAAATCTGTCCGATACGTGAGTCCTAAGCGCTCCTCTAGATGTCAGATTGATGACCCAAAGTAACATTTCCGATATCCGGTTTGGTCAAGTTGGTGAGTCAACGTCACAAATTCCTTTATTACCTTTATTTTTGTCTTTCGGTTTGGTTTATATCTTGATCTCGTAGAAATACTTATACAAAGTAATATAGTTGCCTTGAAATGTATATTTTATATTACATAATTTAAGAACTTTTTAAGAAATTGCTCTAAAAATAAATAATTGTGAAATTAATAATATAACCGAGGGTATCTTTCTTGAAACCTTTACGAAATATTTTATTCCTTATTATACTTTAGCAACTGCATGAATTTTAAAGGATAAATAGAAAGCGGAGAATGATACTAAATCATATAATATCCGGATTAAAACCACTGTAGACAATTAGTATATTAATATGTTGCAACAAATACTAAACCTGGTCATTTTTTAATCATTAGAAGACATTTTTGGGCAGAAATCCTCACAAGTGCTAAATTCTTTAGAAGTGAAGCTATGTTGGTGTTGTATGGGTTGAATAATAGAAATCTGCGAAACGAAAATGTATTGTCAGATGATAATTTTCCTACTTTGATACAATTAAAACCAACCATAATACAGTTACATAATAATTATATCATAAACAGACAACACGATACGGAGATTGGAAGTCGCTAGTTTTATTCTTAGTTAATAATTTGGGGTCTGCATACCCTTAACTGACGCTGATTTGACAATTATTTACGTGTGAGGACGTTTGCCTATCAGCCTGAAGTTCAGGAAAGAATCATAACTTTTAACGCTTATAATAGAATTTCCGTTCATCTTTTATACTTCACTTAATAAAGATTTCAAGTTTGTGTATGTTTTGAAA
Source organism: Homalodisca vitripennis (assembly GCF_021130785.1). Classification (NCBI taxonomy): domain Eukaryota; kingdom Metazoa; phylum Arthropoda; class Insecta; order Hemiptera; family Cicadellidae; genus Homalodisca; species Homalodisca vitripennis. The sequence continues at coordinate 99,808,047 of NC_060214.1, forward strand.
ATTCCTGTTGTTATATAAGAGTTTAAATTATAAATCGCATTAATACCTTAATAATTAGAAAAATGCTCATTGCACATACCGTCTTAAAAATGTATAAAGAATATTTTAAATGGCTTTGAGTCCATCTTTCGGGAATTCCGATTTCCGGCTTAAGTGCTCGGTCCCGGATGTCGCTCGGGGAATTCTACGAACTGCAGCCCTGTGAGAATACCGCAAAAGGGTGTCCGGAAGTAGTGTCTCCTCCACTCAGTCATTTTGTGGTTCATTCATAAACTGGACGTGCTCAACTCAACATTTAGAGTCAGAAACTGTCCTAATGTCTGAAGCCGTGTTCCGGCCCTGGGAGACTATGGAGTGTTCTGCGAGAGCGGGAGATGCTACGCCGGCTACTTATCCTGAGATTCGTCTCCGCGCTCAGCACAGTTCCTGCCATTCCATTTCTGGTTCTTCGGGACTGTCTCCAATTAGGCACTTAGGTAAGTGTCGTGTTTATTAATATATTATAACCTTTTAATGTATCCATCAGTATTATTTTTACACACATTGTGTGTCACGTCACCTACGAGAATTGAAAATACTCTAAATATATGTGTTTCTACAGGATGTAAGGATAGTTTTTCCAGTATGGTCCATCGAGTATGATAATATATGCTATTATAGCGTATACTCGTATTTAATTTATGATACATATAAAGTGTAATGCCTAATTTAATTTCGAATGGTTTATTTACAATTTTTGCAATCAATAAATAGGATTGAGAACTATAATGATGGTTTTGGTTGTTACTATTCAGTCTCCATACTTAAAATTTCTAATTTAATAATATACTTTAATATTTTTATGCAGTGATAGTAATGAACCGGTCCTACAATGTTTGATCAATAAATAGAAGTTTCTTATTAATATAGTTCGCAGGAGTTTACTGTTAAAATAAACGCATAACTTTTTAAACAATTGATTACTAGTAATATTATAATTCCATAATTTTATGATACGTATTTCCTATATGTATTTATAATAATTAAAATTTACTATGCAAAACTTCAAGCACTGATAACTACTAAAATCCTACTAATAATTCCTGACTCAGTCCGTAATTATTCATGACTGACACATTTGAAAATTTGTTATTGGAGTTCAGATTTGTGTTTTAACAATTACATTTCTTAGCTGTTGACTGTGTAGGTTTACTACTATCTGCTATGAAACAAATTTTTGTAAGAAAAGAATTGCATATATTATAAAAAATAAATATTCATAAACATCTGTTTTAGTTTTAAACATTGGTTTCAGAACTCCCAATAACAATGACTGTATCAATGATCAACCTAGAATTAAGACGTAGCTATATCGGCAGCCATCTTGCTTAGAAAATCTAGATTTAGTTCTATATGAACGATTTTAATCATCATGATCATATTTTATACCTATATTCATATCTTAGCCCTAAAATTATTTAATTTCATTTCTATTTTATTGCATTTCTAGCAATTACGGAAAGGGCTACACTGGGACTTCTGTAAACTTTCAAGTCTGTGGCTCATTTAATTTTTAGATATTCTGTAGATAGATAGATAGATAGAAGTACCGATGATTATATCTAATATATATATGATAAAATCCAAATGCAAGGTAAAAGAGAAGTTATGTCAGCTTCTTGAGTTATAATTGGATTCAATAACGGCCAGTCATGAACTTTGGCTATATGGCACGTTTTCTATTGAATAAATATGCTCCGTGTAAGAACATATTATTACAAACAGAAATTAACATCACAAATTTACAGATGCAATTATTCTCGAAATATCTTCTGAGTTGATATACCATAATAATATATTTACAATGTCAGTTTTCTGTGAGCTAGAGAGGGTACTACAACGAAAGTTTGTACTAAAATTAAACTTTGTCGGCAACCTACAACATCGAGTTTCCACACTATTATTTTTTAATCGCACAGCATGGCAATAAGCTAGTTTTCAATACAGCTAAGAAAATTATCGTTTCCCTCGTAGCCAAGTCAACTTATTTTTCTACTAGGAAACATTACTTCCCTATGTAAATAATTCGTTCCCTGTTTAATCGATTAAGTACACACATAATTATTAAGCTCGATGAAATGTATAACAATCGCCTACACCTCCACGTAAATTCAATCTCTCCTTGCAATAGGTCACTTTCGATAGTAATGAAATGTACTTATTCTTTTACTTTTATGAATGAATTTGTAATATTTTAACAACTCTAATGATTACAAACAGTTTCTTTACACATTTAATCATACAATTACAATCTACGAGTACATCATACAATGACAGTTACCAAAACGTTCCAAACAGTTACCAGACAGTTACCAAAAATTTGTAAAAAATACTATAATTGGTAAAATTGTTTAATTATTAACAATGATTATAGTACTTAGATTCTTCGTAATTTTATAAGTTTCTAAACAAAGAAAACATTTACCTTAGGTCTTACAAAAATCATGTGTTTGTTACTTATGTGTTTAGAAAATCTAGATTTAGTTCTATATGAACGATTATAAATGATCATAATCATATTTTTATTCCTATATTCATATCTTAGCCCTCATCATGTGTCTCATGTGTGTTATCATGTGTTTGTGTGATGTGTGTGTGTGTGTGATCATGTGATTGTGTGTTATGTGTTTTAATTGATTTTAAAGTGAACTAGAACTGTATACGTGTTTATTATGCAACATAGTTTAGGTAACAAACTCTTCATGGATCCCCTATAGAACGAAAATACCTTTTTTAGAAAGAGTACATGGAGTATTTATTAATATTTAAATTATGATCAATTTGTCCCGTGACTATTGGACGATTGCAATTTAAATAAAACGCAAAAAATGCGTTATATTATGGATATATGTATGTAACCAAGATAGTTGCGTAATATACGCACACAATACTGGTCAGCCTTAATTATCCATCAATAATTTGTGAATGAATCAAAGGAAAGATGCCGACAATTAATTGTTCAATGGAAAGAGAACGGCACCTACAGTGGTCTTTAAAAGGCCGGATGCGGCAGCGTGACCCATGTCTAGCTTATTTTGCTACCGTGACCCTTTGGACACAGTAGGAAATTTGTCTCATCGCCATTAAAAACACGAGTCGGGTCTTTCAAAACGTCCACCGCATTTTCTTCTTTCAAAATGTCTTCTATAGTCTTAAACCAATTTTTAATATCGTTTTCGCTGACGCATGAGCTTGCAGAAGTTACTCCTTCGGGAGTCCTTAAGGATAGGTTAGGGTGCCTTTTTAAAAATGCTTGATACCAACCGAGGCCTGGAAGATTGTTTTTAAAAGGATTAGGTCTTTCATTTTGTATTAAGAATTCTTGAACGCTCAGTTGCAAATCTTCTTTCCGTCGTGGGAAACCTTTCCGACAGCAGTCATTGATCCATTTTTCAAGTGTATCCTCTTCTTCCTTCGTCAGTACAGGTGGAGGACCAAGTTGTGTTTTTGAAAACTTGTCACTAAGCCGAAACTGAATAGTTGACCGAGGAACACCATGCTTTTTTGCTGCAGCCTTTTTGGTCATTCCATTTCTAACATCTTGTAAAGCTGCCTCAAGAGAATCGGCTTTGTAAGAGAATTTAGGCATAATTTGAACTCCGTTGGTGATCTGAAAAGAAAAAAGTTATTTATTGGCATGCCAATATCTATACATTGACATAGTGCCAATCACTGCTAGGTTACAGTGATTGGCATGCCAACGAGAAATATATATGTGTGCCAATGACTGTTTCAAATTGAGTTGTTAAACAATAACAATATTCATAAAAAAGCCCATTGTTTTTTATACTTCGAAAGATGTTATTTTGGCTTAAAATAAACAATCTCTTAAATACATAGTCATTGGCACTCCCTGCCGATGACTATATTTCATAATTTTTAAACATACAGTCATTGGCACCCCCTTTGCAGGTTTGATTTTGAGGTTATTTAACTTAAAACCTATCAAAAATGGTTTCAACTCCTTCTACATTACAGCTATCATTGTCTTAGTTGCAAAGATTTATCTTATCAAAGGGAAAATAACATAGTACAGAGAAGCAACTCTAAAGGAATTCACAAGAAGATCAACAGAAAAAGCTTACCTATACTAAAAATAATTTTTCCAGACACCACGTGCAGTCTATCTGCAAACATCACAATACCAATTGGGGAGAACTGTTAAGAGTATCTAATGAACTATGTTGGCATTCAATGCTGCCAACCTAAATCTTGTAATGAACAAAATAATTACAAAGTGCCAATGACTGTACTAGTGCCAATGACTGTATGGTTTACCCTATATTGCCGACATCCGGGTTGGCCAAATTGTTCACTGGGCTGTACTACCAGTTTCATATGGTTGATTGCCCAGTTTTTATATTATTTACAATCCCACCATCATAATATACGGTGAAGTCAATTCCTAGTTCCCACTTTTTGGAATACTTCACTTAAAATGAGTTTAAATGAATTTCGACTTATTAATTTTTTTATGGAAATTAAACTTCAGCTGGTGCTAAGAGTTAATAAATGTAATACAAGTACAGAGGTTTTTAAAACTTAGGTCGATTAGGAGACTGTTTCTACTTCTCAGTATCCCACTTTTAACTATAAGGGGATTTCTCGGTATTATGTCTGTATATTTGTACGTGAATTAAAAAAGTTTTTCTTTAAAACCTTTAAAAGTAAATTTTAAAACACTATTAAAATTGATGTCAGTTAAAAAATAAACAAAATTTAAACGCGTTATGTTTAGATTGTACATTTTGATAATTTTAATGTACATTTTTAGATTTAGTACATTAAAATTGTCAAAATAGAACAATTCAAAACACAAGCATGTTCCATTAACAAGAGTAATTTTTGAAATAATATTTGAAATATAATGACATGTCGTTTCAAACAGATATATTAGAAAATAACCTAAATATTTCAACTGAAGGAAACAGGATTTTTCCAGTCATTTGCCGTAGGTTAGTGATACAAAAAGTCAGTAACACTACGTTTTGAGATCTGCAATCCAACCTTTTCTTCAAGTAAATAACTAATCTAATACATAATTACAAACTAGGTTAAAATAAACAAATCATACCAGACCTTTGTGACACGCGTAAGACAGTATCACAACCCATATGTTGTGTGTCAACTCCATTATCTCTAAATCATACACTTAATAAAAAAAAAAAATAAACACATCACTAATTATTAAAGTAGAACGACAGAATACAGATAACAATCGGTCTGCATTTGCCAACCAACCACCTAAGAGACAGGTACAATATTATATGTTAGGTGGTTAATTTACCTGAAGAAGAGATCAGATTGCAGATCTCGAAACGTAGTGTTATTGATTTGTTGGTATACTGAAGGATGGTAAAGGTCCGGAAAAATCCTGTTTCCTTCACAATCCTTCCATCGTCAAAAGATACTTCAAAAAAGGATATTGGAACTATCGTACGCGTAATTGTTTTTCTCACAGTAATAATTAAAATTACTAAGACTTCGAAAATGTACAGTCTGGCAAACGTAGTTTAGTGGAATAATTATTGATATGGTAAAAGGAATAAATTATGTATATTTAAACACTTAAAGAAACTTTTACTGAACAATTTTGAAACAGACGTTATTAATGTTAAAAACCATGCATAATTTAGCTGATTTGTTTTTATGGTTTAAAAGAAGATATTTTGTTAAAAAGACACATAGATTGATAAACCCAGGATACAAATTCAACAAATCTAACTGTAGTAATACATTGCTGTTTTATAGCCACAGGAAAGATTATATATAATAGTTAATAGGAATTCTTAAAACCACTGTATATGTAAAGCTTAGTAATTTATACATACGGAACATTAAGCACGCTAGTAATTTTGTTCGTGAGTACGGATTGTGTTTATTTTAAACGGAGTGAAAGGTTATTTGATTTATAAAATAAAATAAAATTGATAATACATCATAAATGTATCTTAATACTCATATGGACTTGATCAATAACGCCTCATTTATTATTAATAGCTACTATATATTTGAAACTAACGCACTGAAAATATTATTTGATAAGTCAATCTTATTAAAAAAATTCTATAATAGCAACAATTCTAACAGATTATCTTAGTACGAGTATAACTGATATTCTCTACTAAATGTAGAGAGTTTAACCATTTCATTTCTATTCGGGTTGGTTAACAAATCTCTAGTTAGTTTTTATGATCGAAAATATTATTTCTCTTAAAATATATGAAGACTTCTTTTTCACGAAATAAAGCCGACTCTGACCGGTTAAAAAAATATTATTATGATAAGAAGAAAGTTTTGTGGTCAAAATAGATTGTATATATTCTAGTATAAGTTTGTCGTAATAAAACTTGGATACTTGTTGGTATTACAACAGCCCTTTTAAGACTCTCAGGGAAAATTCCCGTGCTAAAACTTAAATTGATAATGAAGAACGTAAAAACTTCAGCTATCCTTGAGCAGATATGCTTAACTAAAAAAGAGTTCAAACCATGAATCCCAGGCGATTTTCCATTTTTCAGAGACTTAACTATTCTTACAATGCCATCACAACACACCGGCCCTAACAACATTGATGACCTCTCTTGAACTAGGATAAAATTATTTTTGTATTGGCAGTTCTCCAAACCATTCGGCAATGAGTTATCCTCTATTGTGTGATCAGCTACCGACAGAAAGAAATCATTAAATTCATCAGCAACTATTTCTGGGTCTGAAATCATTGTATTATTAATTTTCAAACAAAATATATCATTCTTTATGTTCTGACCAGTCATATTCTTAATTGTATTCCAAGTAGCTTTATGATTACCAATATTGTTTTCCAGTTTATTTCTATAATATTTTGATTTAGCTAACTCAATTTATTGCTTCAAGCTGTTCCTAAAAGAATTATAATATAACCTAAATCTATCATTTAACGACCTATGTTTTATTTTTTTATATAACCAATTTCTTTTTCTTATATGATTACAAATTTAATCATTCATCCAAGGCTTTAATTTGCGATGTCTATTATTTAATTTATATACTACTTTACATTGTTCAATGCAAGATTGTATTTTAATTTCAAATAAATCATACGCCACAGAAGCGTTATTCTGCCTATAGATGTCAGTCCAGTCCATATTAGCCAACATATCGTCCAGCTTATCGTAACTTATAACAGTACGAGTAGCAGCGGCGGGCTCGGCTGCGGGGCGCCCGGCCGACCGTAGCCGCAACGACGCGACGTCATGTAGTGGTCGGTCACATCGGCCTCCACCACAGCCGCCTCCACCGCACACGGTCGCTTGTCTCTACATGACATCCTCAAGTAGACATGATCGATACACGATCGTGTCGCAGCAGTTACTCTTGTCGGTTGAGTTACAAGCGCTTCAAACCCATAACCAGCCATCATTAATTTATAGTTGTCCACATCATTATCATCTGTCTTTAATTAATCAATATTTATATCACCCATCACAATACTGTTTTTTAAAGATTTATCATATTTGTTTAAACATGTATTAAATTCATTAATAAAGTATTGAATTGTACAACTATGTAAAAGATAAACAGTAAATAAAATAAAATCGACTTAAGCTTTAAAATTACTTCAGCTTTTAATATTCCTTATGAACAACTTACAAAGCTTTACTTTGAAATGCATTTCTAATCATATAATACATATTAGTTATTGATCGGATGTTTTCTATTCATTAACATGAATAATTCTTAATTTAACATACAGAGTTCTATTACTTTTAATAAATGCAACATACACTTATTAATTATATATTATTTAAAGTCCAACCCATTACATATATACGTAATATTAACTTAAACTTTTATAACTATCGTGTAATTGTACGTTTATTTGAATATACAATGATGCAAGTATAATGAGTAGTCATATTAATGAACTTCATGTGCGTTAGCTGCTTTATTTAAGTAGTTCTCATGGAGGATTGTGATGTGGATAAGTGACGCACTGTAAATAATACTGCAGCTTCAATTCTATCTGAGAGAGTCAACTTGCATCGTACTAACAAAAAAGATATCTTTTCAAGAAAAAATAGACCAGTTATTATAAAAGAGAAATAAATTGTCTTCCGCATAAAGTTTAGCGCAGGCAAAGTGGGAGAGTATTGAGAGGGTTACAATGATCAAACAATATATATATCTTTACAGATTAAATAAATCCAAGCTTAAAATCAACAAACTACATAAATAATACGTATACCAGCGTCACATTACGATATCAAGGAACAAAAATCTCCACATATCAAAGTTAATTTTTATAGGTTTGTAAATTTTTTCTCTGCTATTTTAATTTTTTAAGGCTTTTAGCTATTTTATGCATTATTACTATTATTCATATTTTGCGTAACTAATACCAGTTTACTTCTATTCCTTTAAAATTTAAACTGACTACGTTTAACTGTTCAGAATTATAAGGGATGTTAATAAAATGTACTAATTAGTACTCTTATTAACAGAGAAGAAAATCTGGCTTCCTTACTTTTGGCACACTTCATCCCTGAAGTTTAGATACTTGTGGGTGAAGATCTCAAACTTTGTCTGAAAGACATAACTCACAAAATTTCCCATGGCTCGTTTCTTTGTTGGAAGTGCGTTTTTGACAATGGGAGGATCGGTAAGAAAAGTGAATTTATCAAAACATTTGCTATAGTTTAGTAGTACTGAAGAATCAGTAAGAGAACGTTTCTTTATCTGCAAACAAATTCCTTCCTCAGGTGAATGAGTAACGTAACACATAACTGCAATCTATGTTAAAACAAACAAATCATATCAAACCTTTTTTATACGCATAATTAAGGATTTTATGATCTGATCGTGGGAAGCTCCCTGATCTATAAATAATTATTAACAAGAAATTAAGTTACAGAATTTAGTAATAAAAAGGACATGCCTTCTAATTCATGTTTCAATTTGGCTCAATTGCAAATTGTTGTGTCATCCCTATGGTGAGCCATTTTTACTGGCAGGAGTGATTAGTTCTGATTATTGAAGTAGACAAGGAACAGAACTAGTCCCAAGATAGTCTCTTGTAGGACACTGTAACGTATGTTTTAGGTTTTTACGATAAGAAATTTACAACAATATTAATATACAGTATTCTGTCCGTGAGATAAGGCTTGTAGAGTGTCAGACCTAGAAAATAACATGCCGTTAACTGGTATACAAACATGCGTGATGTATACAGTCAAATAGGTCAAGATAAATTATTGAGCAGGTACTGTCCTCTCCATTCCACTACTATTTCAATTTAACATTTATTGCTCACGTTTCACGTTCGCCTGTGAGTGAGTGGATATGAAATGTTTTAAAAACGTACAATAGTTGACGATTGTGAGTTAGTAAAATCAAATAAAGAAATTATTATTGTTAAAAACAGGATTTCATCCTAAATATTGTAGGCCTATTATTTCAGAAGGAAGTAATTACTATGCAGCAATATCATGACTGGTCATAACAAATATTGGTGTTGTTGCAGAAGGATTTGCACGTGATTATTCGTACCCTCAAACATTCTACCCGTCCATAACGTTTGGGTTTGAGGATAGGTCACGTGATGACCACTTGACGAGTGAGACAATCCTGTATAACTTCGCTCCTTCCACATACTGGCAGGAGTACGTCAAAACCTATTGGCATCTGAGGACTATGCAGGTCATGCATGAATGGTATGTAACTTTTACATTATTTTGTAAGTTTGTAATTATTAGTTATAATGGGATGGAGATATATAACAGCATAGTTAATGAAATATAACGTAAACATAAAGAACATCCACTAAGTGCATATTACCTCTAAGATTAATACCCGGTTCCTATACGGTTCAGTTAAGAACAATACACATTTTAATGGACGAAGCTATAAATTCAGAGTTTAAATGTAAATAATCTGAATAATATTTTTATATATTGTATGCTCCTTCTTATACAGTCTTGGCGGGGCCTTTTAAACATTTTCAAATTGCATGCTTAGAAACAAAATAGTCTACCTCGTGTTATATGAAATAAAATAAAATTAGTTTACTATTGGGCTCTTTTGGTTTATATTAATAAACGCCCTATTGAAGATCATCGACAACTTCAATAAAAAATTAGTTTATTGTAAAATAGCGTACTGTACATAATTTACGTATAATGTAATGTTTACTTGATACTCATAAAACAATTTTAATCATACTGTTTAATAAATGAAATACACTATTAATTAGAAAACAATATATCATTATACACATGTCAAGTTTTTTGTGTCTATTAGGAATAAGAAATCGATTTAATTACAACGAACGTAGAAAGGCAGCTTTAATAATAATGAAAACAAAAGAAACTTTCCTTAGAGATCTGGAGTTTACTCAAACACAGGAAAGCACCTCTTATATTTGGGTAGATAATATGAAGTGAAGTTGCAAATTAAATTACAAACCAGTTAACTGTATTTCATTTGAAAAAAAAAATTAAATTGATTTATTTTTATTAGGAGTTGCTTAATATTGTTTATTATTTTTAAGTTAATATAAGAAAGGGCCACATGGCCCCACCTTTGCCTCTGTAGAAACAACTATGACTATGACCAGTCGTATAAAACATGTAACTATATAATTATAAGTTATAACATAAAACTGTAAATTCAGCTGAAAAAAACTAACATGCAGTTTACGTTTTCAGGTCAAAGGAGGCTGTTTATTATAAAAATCTTGACTGTAATGAACCATATGACTTATCTCTACCAAAGAAGGATCGTTCAACTTTGTCTTCTCCAATGGCTGCAAGGCTTCATCTACAGACTTCTAAAAAGGATAAGGGAGCAGCCAAGGAGAACAATCCTCCTACTGAAAGTCGAAGAAGAATATACAAACGGACTGTTTTCTCTCAGAAACAGTTGAGGAAACTAACCAGAGTATTTAAGATCAGCAAATATATCAGCGTCAAACAGCGGCACAGTCTGGCTCAGCAGCTGGGGGTCAGCGGGACCGTTGTTAGTAATTGGTTCCATAACCAAAGGATGAAACTTACAAGATTACTATCTAAGTAAAGGCGACTAGTCACATAATACTTACTGATACAGAAAAAAGTATTACTTTGAAATATAATTTCATAAAGTGTTGTTATATATTTAAAATATATTTAACAATTTGGAATTTTTTGTTTATAATATAATTAACTATAATCTTATTTGTGTGAATAAATCTAATGATTTAGTAATTTCAAGATTTCACCTTTCTTTCATGGTTAAAGGTGTTGCCTTTTATGAATTAGAGACAGATTATCATACTGTCTGTGGCCATAAAAATCTATCAGTAAAGCGTATTTGTATTGTATCCACTTTCCTCCTTAATTTCTTAGGTAGATAAATGAACAAATCAGTGGTCCATGAGGACTGATAAAGTAGCCTTAAAGGGGATCGGATTTTCCTTTCTATATAAACACGTTATTTCACTTAAAGTCATATATAATAAAATCATACCATTCCTCGTTATATTAATACTAGATTGGATTATTGTAGTTAAGTATCGTTAGTAGCTAAGCAGATTTGGGTTTGTCCTTTATTATTGTACTAAAGAAGCCACGTGACATTCATTAGGTACTCTATTCATGGTTTAAATTAGTACTAAAATAAGAAATCAATGGTATCCTTGATCTTTTAAAACTGTCCCTTAGTAAGTAGTGAGTATTCTTGAGTAAATCTTAAAAAGTAGTGAGATTTATAAACAGTTCATTATGTTATCGTAGAATTTTTTTACGCCAATTAAATTACTACGCATGCAAATAAGTATTTCCCCCCAACTTTCATGATCAAAGATGAGTGTTCATAATGGCCAATATCTTTGATGGTCACTGGACATCATCATGTAAGATAAATAAGCAAAAACTTGATACTGTGAAATAAAAAGTAAACCAATTGACTTTTACATAGTAAAAATGCTCTCATTTATCTAAGGGAGTTCTTTAGAAAAATCGATATTCTACTATTATTAAAAAAAAATTTTCTTCTTACCTGTTCATGAGACCTTAAAATAAAGTTTCGCTAGAAGTGTTTACTTCTACTTGGCTTATACATTACACTTAAATCTGCATTATCAAACCCGTTTTTATTGGAAGTGACTGGAACTAAGCTAGCTTCCAAGGTAACATGACAGGGATACAAAACCTTCTACATTGAATCTCAACAAGTGGCTCTCATAAGACACCTAACTTTCTTTCGAGTTTGCTAGGTGAGGCATTTTTTAGTGCTGTTGTTGCTTTATTTATCTATTTTACAGATAATATAACATTTAAAATAACAATTTTTAAGTTATCCATCATTCACTGAGATATGTTTACTAAGTTGGCCATAATTATATTAAAACATAAGTAAGCAATTGAAAACCATCCACTTATGATACAAACGACCAAAAAACAAAGCCAGATTTTGGATAAAGTCTTATTGCAAGCAAGAACATAGTACATAGTACAATAGTAACATAGTAATAATTTAGAGATAATAGCAACAATAACAGGTTTATCACGTTCAAAATAAATATGAAAACCTTAGACACATTTAAATTGTTTCAAAATAATTATGTACCTAACCTCCTTGCCAACTGAAACCACACAACACAATGCCACATGTACAGTGTGGGGGTAAAACCACAGTTGGGTGTTTGAAAAGAGCGTGTAAATATATATGAACAATGTATCCGACCAGGTGTTTTTTGCTCTGAAATATATTTTTGTTATTGTCATACTTCACCTCTATCACAGGAGATATAGGATTTATCGCTAGTTTTCTTATCTTTATAACATAAAAAATGTTACTACTTATTCTTTGTTTAATTTTAGTTATTGACGATGGTTTTTTATAAATAATAGAAGGATAAGGAACTTGCCATTGTTTTTTCAAAAATAGATGATGACATTTCTAAGAATAATATAGAGCACAGTTTATGAAACTTTGTCTAGGGTCATAAACGTATAACGATTACAGATATCCTAGACCCGAAAGACTAAATTTAGCGGCCAAGAGCCAATTTGCATTGTACAATTATGCAATTTGCTTTTTTTGTTAATCGATAGAGAAATTTATTTTAAGAGAGTGAACAATCATTAACTACGCTAGTTTTGTTTGAAGTCAAAATAGGAAGGAATATAAACGGTTAACATTATGGAACAACTTTTTTACCTTATGAAAGGTAATATGTATCTTAGCTTTTAATACCTAAACTAACAAAGAGGGTCATAAATATATCTCAAACAAGTGTCTGCTAATCATATATGAACTGACAGTATTGCCAATTTCTACATCATTAACTTGTTTTCGGTTGCCAATAATGCCTGATAATCTATACTAATAACAAATAAACAATGATATATTGATTTTTGAATTTGGTTGAAGTGATATTTATTATTATAAGTTTGGAAAATCCAGCTTTTAAAAGAATATTTAACTAGTTTTTTATTGTCTTAATTGTTAACTACTCATAAAGAGACATTATAAAATCCAATCAATACTTATAAATCATGTTTGTTTGCTGCGGATTCAAAATGGTTAGAGATAGAAAAAACTTTAAACAGCGTAGATGTTTAGCTCCTTAAGGCCTAAAGTTTATTAAAATGTGGCGGAAAGTTTGTTTAAGGTGATAAAAATACTGTGGTATAAAAAGTACTTTTTTCGACCCGATATTGATGTAACAGTTTCTTGTGTACAAACTAAAATATCAAAAATTTTCCTCTTGATTTGGACTAATGGCCAAATTCATTGGAATAACACGCTAAATATACGTTAATATTCTAAATATACCTAGATTACAAAAAATATGCCTAAAGTTTATTTTTGACGATGGAAGGATTGTGAAGGAAACAGGATTTTTCCGGACATTTGCCATCGTTCAGTGAAACAAAAATCAGTAACACTACGATTCGAGATCTGCAATCTGATCTCTTCTTCAGGTAAATAAATAACCTAATACATAATTACAAACTAGGTTAAAATAAAAAAAATCATACTAAAGCGTTGTGGCACGCCTAAGTCAGGAATCACAACCACCATGTTGTGTGTCAACTTCACTAACTCTAAAACATGCACTTAATAAACGAACTATACACAACACTAATCATCAAAACGGAACTATTGAATAGGCTTAATTATACAATAACAGTTGTAAATGAATGGAAGGAAAGTAGCCAACTATTGTTCAGTGGAATTTGCCGACTATTGTTCAATGGAAAGAGTTGTCGGCAGCCCCGAGAAAGATCTTAAAAGGCCGGAAGCGGCATCGTGACCGATGTTATATTGACTATATCCGGGTTGGCCCAATTGTTCAGTGTGACGTAGTACCAGCCTCTTCTGTTGATGGTTAAGAGTTTGTGATAGGCACAGCAATAATAAATACAAAGCAATGTCCTGCTTCCCACGTTTTATTACATATTACTTTATTATTTTGAACAAACTTCACCGTCTGGAAATTAAACTCTGACCAATACTAATAGCTAATATTATTATTGTTATATAATTAATTTCAAATGGTCTGTAGGATTATTTGATGTGTATATAAAAGTAGAATTGAATTAGTAATAATGTCTTAAAATGTATCTCGATACTCTCAGGAAATGGGCTCACCTAATTTAATTTATTCATAAATTCAAAAGTTAGTTATTGCAAAGAGGGTTTTTACAATAAAGAGCTATATATTCAAAATATCGTAAGAAAAATAAATGTTCTTATATGATTAGACGGTATTCCTAGTGGCAACAAATTCTATGTAAATAGCTATGTTTGTCACATTTAGCTTAACATGACTGATATTCCTCTACACAGTTTATTATCTTTTTATCGACATGTTAACGAGCCTGTTGTTACAGTTGCTGCGATCTTCAAACTGATTTCTAATTTAATCTGTGAGAACTTCTTAGCGAAATAAAGACCACTATGACTTTTTTTACAAACAATTTGATTACTTTAAGTAGGTTGTATGTAGTTTAGTAACAGTTTTTTTTTAAAATTTTGAAAAAAAACAAAGTTACTTTCTGATGTAAAGAAATAAAAAAGCCTTATTTCCTTTAGCATAATTAATAATCTTATACAATAAAATTGATGAACCTCTGAGAACGCACAACACATTTTAAAGAAAAAATTGGGCAGCAATGGTGTAGCAGTGGATCTTAACATTTTGTAAAACGGTTGAAAAGTAATAATTTGGTACACCTTAACCGATTTGTACTATATAAAATTCTAAGTTATATTTTGAAGTAGACTAAGAATGTTGTAGATGGAGCTTATATTGGTTATTGTTAACTTAATTACATTAAAAACATAAAACCAATATTTAATACTTTTATTTTTTGTGAGGCCTTTCGATAGCAAGGCCTCACAAAAAATAAAAGTATTAAATATTGGTTTTATGTTTTTAATGTAATTAAGTTAGACCAAGAATGTATAGAATGTTGGCTTTAGCTCCATCTCCCGATCTACTTAGACCATCGTCGGACATATCACACTGCCACAGGTTCAAACTTGTAGTCCGCGTCCGTCTGCAGAGAACTTAATCTAGATTTATAATTGGCTGATTTTGTATTGAACGTTTTTTTGCCCATTTTCCTCTTCGGATAGACGTTGAATACAGTTTCAAGAGTCTGTGGCAGACTCAGATTTTGGACGATGCTCTGAGTGAAAAGTGAAGTTGAGATAACCTAGTCTCATTTAATTAATCCTTCCCACCATGACTACGTTTATCCGTCGTGCTTTCATTTGTTTCATTTGTCGTGTTTTACATTCACAACATCAATTGTGACTACGAGAACAACTATTAATTTAGATTACGCTAAAAGGCTATGGCGAAATCAAGAAGGACGTTTTAAACGTTGTCATTGCCGATATTTGTTATCTATTTAGACGGAAGTGGACTTTCTGTGATACAGTCGCAGACGTTCGCTAAAACGGATAGTGAAATGAAGCTCAAAATTCGTATTAAATGTAGTACCCTTCCATCGTAGCCACGTTGTGAAGAAACGTGTATTAACATGTTTATAAAAACTGTAATACTATTACCTTTTAATAGAATCGATAAAGTTTCAAACTCATTTTGAATTTATTTATAAAGTCAAGAAAGGATAATATGCGTGGGCTTTTAAACTTTATAAAGATATGAGCACTTGAATTGCTGATATGTTCATAAACTTTGGCCGACCTAAAAAAATAAAATTCATTAAAATTTAAAAACCAATTATTATTAATTAACTAATAAGTTAAAAATCTTTTATCATTTGTCCTTGATACTTTTTAGATGAAATATGGAGTATTGAGTATCTAATGATATATTTAAAAAATTGCATAAAATTTTATTCTGAACAGAACGATGTAATAAAGTGCACAGAAAGCGAATAAATGTTTGGTTAAATGCAATTTTTATTCATAACAGTACCACACGCCTTTTAAAATTTACTGATAACTTTGTTACGTACAGATTGAACAAGTTAAATTTCTACTAATAAATTGTAAATTTATATTCTTAAGTGAAACATTATTTGATGTAGTAGATAGATTTTAGCAGTGCGTTTAAGTGCTGCCGAGATACTGTACGGCTTTGTTTAATTGGTTTTAAAAACTACAAAATGTGGGTTTGCTGGAAGTGTTTATTTAATAAGTTGGCAATGATATAAGCAGCTATTCAAGAATGATATAATTTTAATTTTACAATTTAAATAATTTTGAGAGAAAATAACTGAATTTTATTCCACGTACGTATTGTTCTGTCTGTAGTAATTGAGCTAAATATTGGTGTGTACGTAGTAATTATTAAATTCTTGGAGTATTAATGCCACCCTTGATTACAAGTAAAGAATACGTCAATATAGTGCATATTTATGGTGTATGCTATAAGGTGTAAGGTTGCCCTTAAGCAACATTCAAATGCTAGAACAATTATTACTACATTTCTTACGTTACAGGAAACAGAATTACCGCTCTTGCTAACATGATTGTAAAGGAAAACATTCTTGCTACTATTAAACATAGTCCAGGTATTAGTAAAAAAAGTCAGAATTACGCAAAGTAAAGTATGGAGAACACTCAAAGATCCAAACGCTCTATCCCTACTATAAATAAAAAATACATAATTTAAATCCAGGACATAGTGCTAATAGTTTTGAGTACTGCATTCGGTTAAATACTCATTTTCGGCTCTTTAAGTATATTTTATTCACCGACGATCTACAGTCGTTAACTCGTGATTGTGTCAAGAATTTAACCAACTTCATACAGAAGTGAACTCTTATACACCAATCGAAGGTAGATGTAAAGAGCGTTTTAGCATTAACAGTATTCATGATCAGCTGATTGGACCGTTTATTTTTCAAGTGTGCTTAAGATGTCATATGTATAGGTTCTTCAAGAAGAATTACCGACATTGCTTGAAGGTGTTCCTCTTGCAACGCGACGCCAGTTGTATTTCCAACATGATGGAGCATCACCACATTTTAAAAATATTGTTTCCACCTACTTTTGCCATTTAAATGGATTGGTCATGGAGGTCCTATACACTGGCCACCCAGGTCACCGATCATAGGCCGCTGGGTATTTGCATATGAGGATAAATAAAGGAGAAAGTTTACGAGGTCAAAGTTAATTCTCATGAGTCGCTATTTAGAAGTATTATTGAAGCTTTTATGCATTTAAAGGAAAGCTATGTTAAAATACGAAAAGCATCAATAGCCTTCCTTAAACTAGCAGAAAAATACATTGAAGTCGGTGGACACTCTGTAATGAATAAATATTATTTAAATGAAAGATAAATATTCGCTGTATATGTACTTTATTCTTATACTATTACTTTATTCTTTATACTTTATGTACTTTATTCACATTATTTTGTTCAGAGTAAGGTTTTCTACAAGTTTTATATTGAATTGTTCGCTAAAAATGAAAAAAATGTGTTTTATTCACTTAAGCTTTTGCATTTGACTTTTGTTTTTCTTAAAAAATTCTTAGATTACATTTCTGGGACCAATTTTATTAAATTTACTCGTATGTGGTAAAAACAATAAGAAAAGATTGAGTTTGCCGTTTTATCTGCAGAATTTCAGGAAGACCTTGTTTTACATAGTGAACTGAAATATTTCGCTAGCCATAACTCGTTAACGACGTATTTCCAAACCGATTTGTATATAAACTTTTTTATAACTTTTACATGGAAAATTATATCTTTACAGGATCCGCATATCTTCGTGAACCGCTCTTATTAATGTGCACAACATATCTCCACTATTTAGAATTACCACCTCGCGAATGTGATCTAAAGTGGAGAAAGAAAGCCTCTCTTGTGCACAGTTTCCTGGACGATTGAAATTTATTTGTGTAGAAATCCAGATGGAATACATTGCGGGAAAGCTATGAGGTATTGTAATAATTAATTACAGCGGGCCCAACGAGCACAGTCGATGAAATAAACCTTCCACGAATAATAAGTTGACTTGAATAAATCAATTTCGTACTTGAATCAAAGTGTGAGCAGATGCAACTTGATTAATTTGACTCGACATAAGATTGTAATATTGTGACTCAAACTTTGGAACAAACTGTTAATGATCTAGTTTGATAGTGCCCTATGAAAATCTTGAATAAGAAGGAGATATATTTATTGTTTATATTATCTCAGTGCTCATATTACTCGATTCAAAAGAGGTTTAAAAGTATTCGGTTTGCACATGGTTGAAAAGTACACTTCTGGTTTAATTAAATTATCAAATGTTATAGTGGAATTTGCCTTGTTGCTACGATAAAAATATTACTATTTGAGTATGAAAAATGTAGTTTTTGTTAGTCATTTAAATAGTGTCTACTTGTTTGAGGTAATTTTGGTGCCATAGTATCCTGATTGCCACGAGTTCAAATCATGCCCCGAAAAATAAAATTTATACAATTGAGAATCAAAAGCATATTTCAGCCAAACAGCATTTAATTCCACTCCTTGTAATCTGTTTCCTATCGGAAGTATATTTGGTGAAGTAAAAGAGATTGGAAGGTTTCCTTGGGTAAGAAGGTACACTCATGTTTAGGTCTTATAAGTCTTCTCTGGTCAAAAGGAGTTTAATTCCATTCATAGCAATTTAATTATGATATAAGGTTATCGTCGTTCCTAAACAAAAGACTTAAATAAACCCGAATATTCATTTTTAACGACCTTTATTCAATAAAAATTTGAAACACAACACATATTATAATGGTCGCAATCGCAAGGACAGCAAACATACGCATAGCTGATTAAAAATGCTCACCTATTAATGCATCTATCTGAGTTCGTTGTAGAACATGCGTTACTAATTACTCATTAAAACACTAAGTTTGGAATGTTATCCTAATAATAACTTACCTACGTTAGTATATTTGCTCCATATAAGTAACATTTTCTTTGTTACTTTGATAAAGAGAGTACACAAATACATTGCTTAAAACAATATACTTTGCTCAAAAATTTACTACTACCGGTCATAGTAATTACTACCGAACTAAGGTATTATTCGGACCATAGTACAGTTTGCATTGTTGTACGGATCACGATTATATATGATTGTTACAGAGGACATATACCTCTTGGTCTGAAAATTCTACTGCAGCCAAAAATATATAATATTTTAAATATATTTCTGGTAAAATTTATTTTTGTTTATTGTGATCGTAATACGCTTATACTTCAAATATTACCTTTCAAACACAGCTGGAGGTTGAAAAACTAAATATCTTATTTTGTGGGTTGCAAACCTATTTCAGCCTTAATAGGTGGTTATCTACAGAACAAAATGAAAGCACGAAGAAACTTTACTTTGGTAAAATAATAAAGCACTTATTTTCGCTAAATTTGATCTATATAGCTATTCTGAAGCTAAAAAATATAGGTCTGTTTGTTTCAACCACAATTTAATTTTTATAGCTGGTTGATATCATGAATGAACCGTGTATTATATATTTCATCTTTCTATGATGCGGAAAATAGAAAAAAAATATGCTGATAGAGGTTGAAACTCATCATACGTTGTGGATGTTAAAAATCTATTTTATTTTTCTCATGACAGTATGAGCCATGTTGTAGAAAATGTCATGGATTTATGTGTGTGTGTGTGTGTGTGTGTGTGTGTGTGTGTGTGTGTGTGTGTGTGTGTGTGTGTGTAGAAAAAACATGCTATGTATAATATTTTTAATTATTAAAAACTTTATTTTTTGTTCTATAGATTAGATCAACATATATTTTCGATTAATATGTGTAATTAATATACCACCTTCAAATAAAGTATTTAACCTACTTAAATGATAATCTGTTATTAATAGTTAAATCTTTTCTATGTTGTTATTGCTTCTATGTTGTATACTTATGGCGACTTTGTACGATCGTCATTGTACAAACTTATGAGATATTACAAGATTGGCATACCGAAATATTGAGATCGGATCGTCCTCAATAACAAAATTCTTTGACGAATCATTTTTCTGATTATAGATGCAGTGATCCATAAAATTGGGTGTTAAAAATTCCACCGGAGGGAACTGACTCGTGCTATTAAATCAGCTGATTCATGAGGATCAACCCAGCTGTATCCCAGATTGTTGACACATTTGATTTGACAGAGTTCTTGATCTGAAAAATCTGATTTCTTCTCCCAATATTTACTACAAATATAATATATTAATACACTCAAAATAAGTAAAGCGTTTTTAAGTGTGTGTTTATTTAAGCTTTACTTTAATTTATGGTGAAAATTATGAAAACACTTTCATAATTAAAATAAATTTAGCAAATTAATGTTAGAAATTCATAATATAGCTATGGTCGTAAAGTAATTAGTCAAATTATTTATCTATGTCCTAAAATAACTTTTATTCGTCCGCTGAGTGCATTAGTTTTTTTTTTTTTTTGAGAGAGAGAGAAAAACCCACACGAGAAATAAAATAATATTACACTTTACCAGAAAGCGATAGTTGGTCTTAAAAGACTAGAAGTTCTCAGAACTCTTTTCATCAGTCACTTTGTTTAATATTTCAATGTATTACATAGAAAAAGTTATACTAACAATAAATGAATATTCAAAGTACAACAAGTAAAGTATTATTATTTAAGGACTGGATTAATTTTGTCATTCCTGTATGTAACTTTATTACTGTAACTTTGTATAATATTCCACATAATATACTATATACTATAATACATTGCCTTTTAGTTTTAAAAATCAATATTTAGGCTGATAGATTTTAATTTATTTTCTTTTATATTGGACATCGTTACATGTAGGGCAGTAGGCAAAACACTTTAAGAGAAGCAAGTGACTTTTATGCATTGCATGTACATTATATGTAGAAATCCTGTACCACTTTAGTACCTATATCTCTAAAACTATTTTTCTAACTCATTCAAAATAATTAATTTTATCAAGTATAAGAACAACTTTGAAATCGTTACATTTAGCGCCAATATTCTTAATAATTTTAATTCTATACATGAAATAAAAAATGTATCATAAATTACCAAAAATATAATTCAAAATTTGTAGTTTTCAAGAAATATACACAATCAAAACTGCCCTACAATGTATCAAAAGTGCAGCTCCATTAGTTTATTACACAGTATATCTAAAGTATAAAAACACAACTTGGAAATCCACATTAAACATTGAAGAATGCTTAACTGCTGCACTAAAACTTACCAGGACTGCTAAAAAATACAGGATTACTACCGTCACTATTTTAATTTCTTTTCTTTTCTTTAAGTTTTCTTTTTACCTTTATTTCTTATTCTCTTCTCGTACTGCTTTGTTTCAAACTCCATTTTTGTTGATTCGGAGTAACACATATATAAACGTATTCGGTATTTTTCAGTATCATGAGAAAGTCTTAGAATAATATAAATATGTCATATATACTGGATATTATAGGAATATTATATCTTATATATAATACGAGAAGTTGAAAAATCCTATAAAGATGTGCCATTGTACTCAGCGATAGACTTTAATACTAAAATATTATCAATGATCATCCTCGAATAACTTATATAAGTAGATTATTCCTTTATACCAGTTTGTTATCGAGATAACGTGTGGACAGAAAGAAAAACTTTTACTAGTCCCTCAAATGGTTTGCAACCACTTTGCTTGCAATCAAAATCATCCATAAAATAATGCATGTAAATAAATAAAACCAAAATATTTTCTCTCAATACGCTATACATTCCTGCTATGGCCAATATATCTAGCTATACTAGTAAGATACTGATTAGATCTTGCGCTTTGCAAAAACACATGTTCAGCTTGTTCAACATACAGTTTGGTTTGCTTTGATTTCATTAACATACATCCAATATTTTAGTTGACTTCGGATGTAGATTTAAATTTGCATTAAATTTATCTTCGTGGAAAAAATTTTAATATTTTTCTATTTAAAGATAACCTAAATATTTCTGAATATTTTGGAATTAAAATATTATTATTTATTTATTATAACATTCGTTGATAACAGTTAAGTAATTATTTTTGTGTTCTTTTTTAAATAATATTTGATTGTCCCAATTTTTCAAGATAGAATGGCTTATTTGTATATAATGTACTTCCTACCAAAAAAAAAGTACTCGATAACATAATACCTACACAACTGTGGGATGTAATATAGTTGAAATTTGAATTTGACAAAAGCCGTACACGATTAAAAACTTTCCTTACATTAAAGATAATTTGTATAAAAGCAAAACTACTGATACCTTATTTACTACATACAGGAATTAACTCAAACTTAAAATTGTGATATATGTCTCAAATAAATTAAAAAGTATGTATATAATTGCGATAAAAAAACTTACTTGCAAGTGTTTGTGTCTTCAAGAAGTTCTTGAAGAACGGTTTGAGTAGATTGTGCGCAATGTTAATATTATTTTGTTACAATCATACATAACTTGAATATTTATATTTTGTAACAATAGTTACGGAATTGTGGAATCAAACATATCTAATCACAAAATCTTAATCTTTAAATATGAAACCTCAGAACTATAACTTTTACACAAGCATACATTAGAAAAACATATAATTACTGTTCTTCCTTTCACAAATTAACGATATGTTCTAAGTTTATACTATTAAGTGTACACTTTCTCTACATAAGTAGGTTTAACGAATTTTCTAGTGTATTCTGAAATAAAGGCATCACATAGCCGGTGAATATTCCCCTCTCTTTTTACATCGTATTAGAAAGATTAGATAAATTACATAAAATACTACACAAAATCGAGTTGGAGAACATTATATGATGCTAGTAACGGCTTTCTTAATTTAAATAAAAAATATGTTTTTCCTGTAATTTCCAACAACATATTTGAATAACAGGAAAATCATTTTGGCACGATTTAAATGTAAATAATCAAATGTTTAATTTCATTGTGTAAAACTGTATACAAAATTTCAACTCAGTTCAGAAATTATGTGTGATGAAAGTGCTTCTATTCTTGTATGAGTAAAAATATTCAATTACACATTCACATTAATGTTAGTTGGGTACATTTAATAATTGCTAGGGAAATACTTACATTCCTAATAAATACAATCTTATTCCATTTATCATGTTGCCATTGTACGTAACATAAAAATGTCAGATGACTGTAAGCTAAAATTTAATAACCATATATTGTCAGCTTTTCCTTGAGAATTAATTTTTAAGTAAGCTTTCAGTTTTATTAAACATAAACTTTAAACATATGTGCATAACACAGTATTTTATGTGTATATTTTAAATATATGTGGCGAAAATACTCGTGGCAGATAGGAAAACTGTTGAACCTGAGACAGTAAATGTTTACTTAGAATTTTGACGTAGAACGATTCAGCCAAGAGCGTTCACATCAAGTGTTTGAAAAGATCTCTTCTTGAACCCTTATCGACGTATAGAATCAATGTACTTCATTTCCTTCCCATGTAATTCTCGATTGATATTTATAGCTATGTCATATTTTCTGCGGTAATACATCAGTATTTTAGAAACCTAAGCCACATCAGTTATACAGGTTGGGGACTACAACATATAAGGCCTTTCTATAATTTAATGATTAGTATATGCCATGTTACTGGAAGTACAGGGTATGGGTTGTTAAAAATACATGAATTCCGAGCTATACTACTATAATTTATGAAATATACAACTGTACACAATATATGCCTTCCATATTTTCACAATATCCGGTTGCACTACTTATAGTTTTAGGGGAATATCGGAGTAGATATTCCTAAATATTAGGAACAACAACAATATGATGCAACGGAAATCCTCCCACCTTAATATTATATATCAATACTAAAAAATGCTAGCTTTGAAATTAGCGTCTTTGTAATTTTTTTTGTAAAGAAAATTAGAAACAAAATAAAAGTGTATTTTGAAGATAAATTAAAGTGAAGAATTGCCAGATCAGATTAGAGTGTGAAAGTTTTGAATTTTGAAAAGTGAATAAAAGACAGGCTGTAAGAACTTTGTAAATTTTTGGAGTGACGAATATATTACAAGTTTGAATTTAAAAGTCATCAAGAAGTTTTTATTTTAATTTTAAATCCAGTAATTATTTTTAAGAAGAAGTTTTATTTTAGTTTGAACTTTATTTCTTTCAGAATATTTTCTTTTATTTTTTGAACCTTAAAAAAAGTTTAAATTTCAAAGTTAACCCCTCATGTGCCAGTAAAACGGTACAAAATATAAAACCATTCCGGAGGAAACTTGCACATAACTAAGCTACACGTTTCACTAAGCTTCATGTTGAAATTCCATATTCTATAGAATTTTCTAATTATTATCATTGTTTCTCAATTATAACATCCGGCCAAATTCAGTGGAGAGACAACTATTACGTGTTAATTGTTGTTATAGCAACACTTTAGGTAAGGTAAGGTATTATAGAATAACTATAAAAACTAGTTTTCAAGTATGAATCACTTAGAATAGATGCCGCCTCTGTCGTTTGCGACACATGACGTCATGTTCAGTCAGCTACTGACGGCAGTAACGTGCAGGCGAGTGCGTTATATCACTTGAGTGACATTCCATGCTGCTGTTTATCCGATTACTCATTGATCTCTTGGTTTTTATTTAATTAAGCTGATAGAACTCTCCTAACATTTTAGTGTTAGTTATTTTTAATATTCTTCCAAATAACTATATTTAAGAAGTAAATTTTGTCAATATAGATTATTTGATTGAGAAGGAACTGAAACTTTCTGTTTTCCTAGTATGCCCTGCTAAAATAGACACCAGTTTTTAAAGTCCTGTTATATGTACATCCTTCTAATTTTAAAGTTCAATATTCCATATGAAAAATATCTTTTAACGCTGCACAGTAGGTGTTAGCTTAGTGTTCGTATGTCACTACCTCAAATTGATAATCCTGTATTTGTTTTAAGAGTTGATTTATATAAATGTTCTCCTATGATAGTTGCCATTTAACTAGTACGTTTATGTTAAAATAAAACTGACAAAATCAAGAAAAAAATTAAATAATATGAATGATATATTTTATAACAACAGAATAGTACATATAAAACTAAAAAACCCTGTTTTATTGCGTGGAAATTAGCTCTTATCATATAATTAACCCTAAAAAAGATGTTAGAGATACGCGAGATTCTTTGGAAACAGCTTTTCCTACAGTATGGCCCTGCAATACTCAAAACTCATAACATTAAGCACTATTTATTCTATCAAATATTTTACTAGCCCCATCTTTATTCCACAAAAATTCATACATCTTTAGACATGAGTTTGTTTGAATTTAGGTTTAATAATTTATTGATAAATAATATTTTTAAATCTTATGTGCCTACCTATAGTGTCCAGTAATAATACATTGCAAACGGGGATTGGATTCATTGACTGGAAATAATTATTGTTTAATGTAAAGAATGTCTCATAGCTCTCTGGACAAAGGTATACCACGTTATTGCTCATCAAGACAAAAATATTTCCCCATATGAAGATGGGTGTCCGATGCTTAGTTTCTCATCTGTCTGTCTCTATGTTTTTTTTTTAATACAAAATTTAATATCTTCAAAAATAATATATGAAATTATATCAAATTTGGCACAAACCTTTAAAATAAAAAGGTCAGTAATTGAAAAAAATATCATAAAATTGTCTTTGGTATTTTCAAAATGATGGCTACAAAAACTTTTAAACTTTGAATATCTTAAAAACTAGCACTTTTCTCAATAATTAAGTTAATGGCAGTTTTTAGAAGATGTTATTAAAAATGCAATGACATGACAGTTATTTAAATCGAATAATAAATCATTAATTTAGAGCCGTTTTACTACGACAAGACATGACCCACATTGATAGCTGACGTTTATTCAGTTTTGTATTGTTGGCTACTCACAGTAAACCTCAATGTGGGCCGTGTATTGTCACAGTAAAACTGTTCTTTAAATCAGTTATTTTTTATTCGATTTAAGTAACTTTCATGTCATTAAATATGTAGTATAATCGTCCAAAATCTGCTATTCTAGTAATTATTCGGAAAATTGCTGGTGTTTAAGATAATTATATTTTTAAGTTTCAATGGTCGCCATTTTAAAAATACTAAAGATAATTGATTTATATTTTTTCATTAACTATTCTTGCTATCGTAATTTGGTATAATTTCATTTATTACTTTTTGAGATATTATTATTTTTATAAAAAAATACATACATATAGACAGATAGGAAACTAAGCATTGGAGATCCATGTTCATATGGTGAAATATGTTTGTCTTGACCTGAGTAATAACGTGGTATACCTTTTTGCTAGAGGTATACTTTACCCTGTATAGAAAACATTGCGCAATGTTAATGACGAGAGTAGTGGTTATACCCCCATGCATTTTGTAAATACTGCATAACCAAGAAGAAAATTTTGAAATTCGTTTCTATATTTAAAGGCCTTTGAACACACTTTCTTCAAAATGATGCGTTGCAGTAAGAAAGAAAGCCAAGTATAATAACACTTAACATTTATTACATAAACGATATATTAGGTCTATCTGAAAAGTGAGTGACTTTATTTCATCTGACACTTTGTCACCGTAGCACAACTGGAGTATGCAATTTTATTAAAGTTCCTCAGAAACACAAATTGTAAATAAGATAAAATTGAAATAATTCAAAACGATGAAGCATTCATTTTGTTTTTTAAATTCATGTTTGGTCGTTGTAGAATATTATTATTAAAGTTATAATAATGTAATAGATAAAGATCATCTTGGAATAGTAAGGTAAGTATGAAATCTAGTAAAGATTTTATATAGAAACGTTTATAAAAAACCAGACATTATCATGGGAAGGTTGTATAGAATATTTTACGAGTAAAACATAAAACATTTCAGAGAAAAGCGCTGAGAGACAAGTTATGAATATTAATTTAACAACATCAAAGAGGTCATGTAAGATGCACCCATTACAATTGTAATTATATTTTTGCCTTTCTTTGAAAAAGAAATTATTTATTTGATATTACTCATTTACTCTTTCGCTCGGATTGGATGGAGAAGTTTGTTGCTTTGTCTCTGTTACCGTTCAATATTCATCAATTTGTTTACGTAAAAGCTTGAAATTTTCTCAAAAGTAATTTTTCTTGGAACATGGTTCTTGGTTGTGGAGATAATTAAATTGGAAAAGACTTTTTGAGTACGCAAATATATAAGAAAACGTTTGATTTATGTTTAAGGTAGTAATACTATTATATAAATCAATTTCATAAATTTAACTATGCACAGATAATTTATGTACAAACCAAACATTAAATTTAAAATAAGTTTTCATGTAGTTTCAGTAGTTCGAGATTTTTATTGTATAGCAAAACATTTTCGTTGTATAGTTTATTTTGTTACATTGTTATTGCAAGTAGATTCACTAAATAGAGTGTAAAACTATTTAAAACCCAAAACATTAATGAAATTAAATAAAACTAAAACATTCGACTTAATGTCTTAAATTTTGCATTAAGTACACCTCATTTTTATAGTATTAAATTACTAACAGTTATTTAAATCCACAAATACTCCACTAAAGTCCTTCTATTTTTGCGGAGTCGTTTGAGCAAGAGTAAGCAAATGTGTAGTATTTAGGTGACAATTTGTACATCTTTTAGACGTAAACACGTGTTAAATATATTTATTATTGGGTTTTTGTCTGAACCCATATGTACTTAAATATGTTCTTAAAACAAGATTTTAATTTTTCCACTTGCTAAGTGACGAATGTGTCAGAAAATTTCCCTACACATTATACGGAAATTAATTTTGGGACCATTATTTCATGGCCTTGACGTAATGTAAGAATAAACTTCATTTTTGGATTGTTAGAGAATGATGTAAAATATATTAAACTATTGTGATATGCACACATTTTTTATTTAGTTTCATATAGCGTATTAATTTCAAATAGATTTTCATACGTCGGTTTAATAAAACAGCCATTCCAGATTAAAATTGGTTTGGATGTACTGCAATATAATTTTTTTCATGCATTAAGATTTATTTCCACATTTTTACACTAAAAACACATAAAAAAGAATCAATAACCAGCAAGACGTATTGTCATATCACATCGGACTATCTTTGACAATAGCGTGTATTTTAATCGTAACACCCATACCTAAAACAAAACATCTGTCAATCAAACTTGTCATGAAATATAATCCATCGGAAACCAATATCATCAAATTTACTTCATTTATACCATCTATTGAAACATACAGGTAATAAAAATATTAATCGGGGTTTGTTATTGAAAAATAATGTACAGTAGGGCAATATTAACATAATACCTGAGATTTGAAACGCAAATAAATTTAAAGTAATAGCTCTATAATTTGTGATTAATACATTTCACTCACTCTTTGTTTATTATTTCAAAGCAATGTGACAACCTCGTATAGTACAGGAAGTCCCTTTTCTATGGGTTGATTGTTTTAGATTGGTGTACATATCGCTGTTATCACATAGGTATATATTAGTATTGACGTAGAAACAAACCTTTATTGCCTTTTTAA
The DNA here is from genome assembly GCF_021130785.1 of Homalodisca vitripennis. Classification (NCBI taxonomy): domain Eukaryota; kingdom Metazoa; phylum Arthropoda; class Insecta; order Hemiptera; family Cicadellidae; genus Homalodisca; species Homalodisca vitripennis. Next base: position 99,837,123 of record NC_060214.1, read on the forward strand.
ACAAATTATGAGTTCACTTAACGTAACATGTATCGGTTTGATTGTATGCGGAATTTAAAATCTGTAGCTCTTTCTAATTGAGATGTACTATTAACAGACAAACATTAAATCAATGTTTACATCCTTCCGTCAGACAGCAAAGGGGTTGTGGTAGCCTAATAAATAATAGGGTTTATTGAAGCTCAAACAAATCTTTTGTACGTACATGCACCAAAATAGAACTTATTCTTGACTATGAAGAAATGAATTTGCATGCAAATTGTAAAGTATATTAAAGATATCTTTTACGCAATATATTTAGTATAGTATCCGCAATATTTGTCACATTAATTAGCTCAGTTCCTTTTAATTTGTTTTAAATTTCCTCGTTGCCATCACGTATACAAGAGCAATAATAAAAATAATACAATTTTAATTATGATTGCAAAAGCACCGTCAAATTCCATGGAATGATATGAATCATTACGTCAATATGACTTTATACAAATTATGCTTCATTAAAAATGTTATAGGTCTTGGTGTATCTTGCGGCCAAAAAGACAGACAAAACTAAATTTGTCCAGCTCCTCGTCCACGTGGGTAGACTTTGTTAAAAATCAACTATAAGACCTTTAACTAAAGCAACTTTAATTTACATGTATAAAATTATTATGTCAAGCATTACTTTAAATTATGTAAGATTTTGAGAACACTTAAATTAGTTTTGGTTTGATGATATATACGGAAATAGCCAAATAATACATTAAGAATTGAAGTTTAACATTGAAGAAAATGAATTGGGTAACCACTAAACTGCTTCGTTTTAGAGACATGAAAATAAACGTTTTAATCTCTTTAGAAACATTAATAACAAAGTTTGTGTTGAGAAAGGTCACACAGACTTTTGTTTAAATTGTTTTACTTTACGTTCTAAATTGTTCGGCAAAGGCCAATAAGCCTCTTTGAATTGGAAAAACTCCTTTTTCATTTGCAGTTGTTTTATTCCCTTAAACTTTAACAGCAACTTACACTGCCTGCTTAGATTTTAATTGAACAAGTTTTGTTCAATTAAATTTATTCAAACTAAAAGTATGTTTAGTAAGTCCTATGTGACAGTTTAATTTAATAAGTTATACCTTTCAATAGTAGTAATTGAAACCACTTCTTAATGGTACTTGAAACCATGTTTGTAAAGTGTTAAAACTTTAAGGAAAATTTTCAACTGAACTTTTATAAATAAATAAATTATATATATATATATATATATATATATATATATATATATATATATATATATATATATATATATATATATATATATACACACACACACACGTATGTGTGTGTGTGTAAGTGTTCCAAACCAATCCTGATTGGAAAATGGTTTATTTAACATAAATTATCTCGAAATAACATTCTTAAAAAATTTCAGCCCCACTGCTGTAGACAGCGAACGTCAGTCAAAATATGACTAACCGAAACTGCTCAAATTAAATATTTATCTGTATACATGATTTTGGATGGGTGGACTTCATCGTAATAGGTGGATCCTAAACTAACTGCGAGCAATGTGATTTCCTTATTACAGACTGTCGGTTTTTTGACGTTCTCACGTTGTCTTCTTTGTATATAATATTTTATTTCTTTCATATTTACGTGGATTATTCTTCTTAGGTCAAATTTGTAAGACAATTGCTTAATCCCCACAAAAATAATTTTAAGCAATACTTTCCTTTCACACAGACGACTCATAGACATTTGATATTTCATGTCCAACCAAATCTTTTCATGCTATTCGCTCAGTCATGAAATATTCTCGATCCTGAAGGTACAGGTATCTCATTCCGGGAGTGAAGAACTGGAATATAAATTATCTATAAATAACATAAGATGGATTAGTAATATTTAGTGACTAGACATTTAGTACTTATTTTAATTTTCTTGTTATGTGGTTGGAAATTTACGTTTAAGAATCTAAATTCTTTTTCTAGATTAAAATAAAAATTTTCGTATTCATTAAAAATTGTAAACCTTAATTATTCATATGTTCTTGGAAGATTACATTATTTTTAATCCTTTATTTCATGTTGGTATGGTGTAAATAATTATTTAAAGCCCTTGCTTCCTTTAATGAAACTCTTAAAATAATAAATAAACATTTGCATTGTCAAATTAAATAGTACAACTTTACCCTAAATGGTCTAAATGCAAACATAGTGCATTTTAGTTAATGTTTAGTTAGGGATAACAATTCCATATTATTAAGATCTAATGATTGAAGATTTCTTATCACAGCATTTAAAGAGTAAGTTTTCAATAGGTTATTTATGTCGTAGAAGGAACGGAAAAAAATTCTTAATTACGTAAACTAAAAACAATTAGTATTAACATTCTAATTCAAACTATATAAAGCACAAAAATATTAAATATACGATAATATGTGCAATTTACTTCTATTTTTTGTTTATTATAACAGATTCGAGTCTTTTGTAAAATAAATCTGACGAAATTATATTCTGAAAATATTATTTGAATTATAAATTTATTAAATAGGTTATTTTATCTTGAGGAATATCTTATCAAGCCAAAGCCGTATTCCTGAGTTTATTGAATCATATCATAATTATAAATATCCTGAAGATGACGGAACCTATATCTACTGACACCTTATCATATACAGTTTTACGTGTATTATAGGTTTTAAATACGCCTTCAACATTAACTAATTATCTTCAATTATTAATGAACACGTGTTGTCCTATAAATGGGGTAAAACGTGTTAATTCAATATATATTTTAAAGGTGAGAAACATTTGGACTCAACTTCTGTCTGCTCTGTTTGAAACTGGTGCGGAGTCTTCTGCAAAAACTGTCTACTGCCCTTGAAGTAACATAAAACGTATTTCCACTGGCTTCTAGATAATAGTGCCTAATTATGACGGACTCATTGTATGAAGTATAATTTCTTCTTTTCATCTGCATCTACCCACTCTGCGGTGGCGGATCGAATGGTTGCAGGTGGATATCTCAATCTTTTCGTCGTACTCTCTACTACTTTTTTAGCGTGATATACTTTAATTTCTTCAAACTATTTCCTAAATATGTATAAGTGCCTTATGAGAAGAATGACGAAATCCGTCTCTGCTGCTTCTAGTAAGTTATTTATAAGGGCATCGGTTGTGATGGCCCACGTGCCCAATGGTTTCATGATGGATCGTATAAAACTAAACACGTCTGAGTACAATACATTTTCAAATGTTAGTAGGCTGAAATGGAACTGTAACAGAGCCGATTAGAACTGATCACAAACGCGTGAATATACCTAAGCATTTATGCCTACAGTATTTAACAAACAGAAGAATATCACTAAAGGCATTTTAGCGGACTTTTCCTAGATTCAGAATATAACTGCATACATTCCTGAAGTTTATATATATATATATATATATATATATATATATATATATATATATATATGAAGTTTATGTTATTATTACTTTTATTCAGTTATGTGGGTCCGAAGATGTTCTCATTGAGTACGAAAGGCCTCACAAAAATAAAAACTTATATTATTGTAGAGTTTGTTTTAAATTAAAATATAAACTAAATATAAACATAGTTGATCACTTTTGTCCACCCACTCCACCCCCTTGTTTACTGTAGTTTAAGAAGTAATTGTTTGAGGCTTTCTTTATTCTCCTGTCGTGTCATCGATTATCAGTGCATAACTGATGACAGTAATATCACAATTTTACAACTTTGCGGTGTAGCTTAGAATATTGATTTTGCTATCAAAGATAAACAAACTTGAGTGTATTAGTTTTTGGCTACAGACTCTGAAGGTATTTCACCCTTATTTTTCCTGAGGGTTCCAACTAAGGTTATTTTTTGCCAAAGTTCAGTAGCTAACGGATAACTAGTGTACCAATTACCTGTATTTAGGTTTACTTATGAATTTTCTATTGGCTGTATCATTCGAAGAGTACTATATTTTGCTCCATTTTAAACTCTAAATGGGCCCTTAGGCTGGTTACTGGCATACATTACAAGTTGAATGTAAAAAAAATACTTGGATCAACCAACACCAATAGTTGTCCAGCGTGTTGGCAATGTATTGTCGAAATTGGTATTTGCCTCTAAAAGCATCAACTTTCTCATCCAGAGCCATCAAATGAACAAGTATATAGTATTTTGAAATTTGTAACTAAATAAACATATCTCCGACAGGTGCAATGTTATCAACCTCCATTCTTTGAACTCTGGTCGCGATGCTATACAAAAATATAGCTGTTAACAATTCAATACTCGCTCGGGAGACCATTTCACAGCGAAATAATTCAAAGTCAAACTCATTTCTTGCCCATAAATCTTTCAAGTTAACATGTGAGCTTTTCTTCACACCAACTATATTTAAAAGAACAATCACAGCTTTTATTCAAATAATTTCTCGAATAGAAGTGTAAGAACATTTTTACCTGCCTTTTTCACTCCTGGTGCATGCATTGCAGGTATAACGATCCGATCCAAAGCTCGAAAATTTTGACTTGGTGGTTTATTCATTCATAACGTTAGTTGATTCTTGCTAAATTTAAAGGGTAAATGTTCATCCATTTCATCACTTCCATTTACTTCTATTTTATCAGCACTGTTCACTTTGACTATCTTCGTTACTTTCTTCAACGTTACTTTCTTCTTCGGAATCGCTCCCACAAAATTCTTCCTCATATTCTGATTTATTGAAAATGTCAACTACACATCATTCGAACACGTTCCCGCCGACTATGTTGTCAGAAGAAGCACTAACAATAACACCAGTTATCTGTACGATGCTTATTCACAAAAAAGACACAATTAGTGAAAAGAATGAGTTGCACTAAAACTCGAGTGGGGTAAATCTGACACCGTTCCGAAATTGAGGTTAAAGCTGTCAAACACTACATGTCAAACACGTGAGACATGGCCGACCTTCAACTAGGCTAGGAAACCAACAGCTACTAAAAACGAGGAATAACCCATGAACGGAAATTCCCCCACAGGGTCACATTTCTACCATGCGAGTGTTGCAAGGTTAAGGAAAATTGAACAAGACCTGTAATATTATACTGTCACTATTGGGAAAAGATGAAATGTCTATATCGCATTATTTTTCCATAAGAAATATTTATTTATTCTTGCATTGTTTTGATTAAATATGCCGGATTAAGGAAAGCTAATTGAGGAATACAGGTATACGGTGTATTGTGTCATTTATAAATGGTTACTGGTACTGTAGCGAGTTGAGTAATGTAATACACAACTCACGTACCTCGTACATGTTCTGAAATGTCTAGGCTATGGCAGCAACAAACACTAGACAAAACTTGTGACTACCCTTTCTGCAATGTTGCAGTATCCATATTGCTAGAGGACACGTAAAGTTGCAGTGCAATCCAGTATTCACACATACTAGATTTGTTCTGGGAATTAAAACACCGTTTTCAATTTATACAATACACTCGCTAAAGTGTATCACAAACTGCTTTGTGTGAGTTTATTCATCTTTTCAAAGACATATTTCACATAAACATAGGTTATATAATGTCTCGTTAAGCCGCCAGCCTCCATTTATTATATTTTATTAAAACATTATTATCTCTAAAACTAGAAAAGAAACCTCATTATATAAATTATAAAATAGAATAAATACCTACTATTTTAACAGTTGTATTAAAATTTAAACGGTGCTTGTTTCAACGAATAAACAACTGATAGGTACATCTCAAGTATAACATGTTTTGCTCTCCCGACCTAAGCAAGCTTATCTTTAAAGTGATCGTGCTCGCTTATGCGTTAACGGATGTCGTTGGAAAAAGAACTGTCGGAAGTTTTATAAAAAATAAAAAAGCATATTCTATCTTGTAATTATTTTATAAAATTATATTTTAAACAGGTGATGCCTATCAAAAGGCAATATGTTTGCTGCTCTCAGCTTGTGCAAGCCTACCACGGGTGTGTTCGCATATGCGTTAACAAATTCCGTTAAATAAAAGATCGTTGGAATTTTATTAAAAATCTTCAAAAACTTGTTACTTAGTAATTCTTTTATAACTGTACTGGTTTTTTTTTTTTTTTGGTATTTGAATTAAAACAACTTTTCAACAGGCGCATAGTAGTGCCACCTTTTAGTGAACACCCTGTATATATTAAAAGACGACTTGATTTTTAACTTACATATTTATTATATACTTCTCTTAGTTATATAAAATTGTAAACATTTAATTTTACTAAGCAGAACGTTATAGAAAATATTACAAATAGGAACTTGAGCCTTTGTATTATGGTTCTGTCTGTGAATGAACCAATTTTTGAACGATTGAACATTATTTTCTAACAATATTTTTTCCAAATTTTAAGATTCCATCAAACAATTGATTGGTTATTTTATATGATTTAACTAAACCAGGTTTGAATATTTCCTAATATTAAAACACATGCATCTTCCTTTGGTTTTAAAACACCTAAGATAATGACGGTACCAAAGACTATATCTCTAGATACATAATAGAGGGTATGAAAAATGTTACAAGTAGATGTTAAAATAGATTATACTTGTTGAATTACATTACACTGAGAATGAAAGACAACCAGTCTACGTGAAAAATTAAACTGACTTTAGCAGTAACCACGAAACACGAGATATTTTGCATACTAATTTTAGCGGTGAATAACAAAATACAAGGTCTGTATAATTAGGTTTGCTCTAACGCTGTGCACAATGCCGGTCATGTAATACTATAATACTCGTCAACTGTTGATAACTACTAACTGTATATTTTCTACAAACCTTCTTGTCAGTTACATGTATTTTAATTTCTATATTTTAAGCATATATTTATCTGTCTTGCTCTAATGCAGCGACTATATATTATAAAGTAAGTGTTTTTAATAGTAATAAAACATTTGCAGCAAGCACCTGTTACAGATTTGTTTTGTATTGGTGGATTGCCTTATGTGATTTAAATATAATTCCATACATCGTTTAACTATTATCGAATATATGAGGGAATCTGTCCATGCTCTTTACGTCCAGTATTATATATTACGTCAAATCATAACATTATGAACTAAATAAAAAAGTAATGTGAATTAAAATTTTCATGGCAAGTTGTTATATATTTAAGAATCATCATATACACTAATATTGTGACATAATTCATTAACAATTTTTTAACATCTTTGAAAACCTATAAATGTAGGTATTTATTTAAAAATATATAACGTTTGGATTCACATTTTTCCATTAGGATATCTTGGAATATCAGATTTAAGGGTTCAATTTTATACCCCGTTTATTTTTTTCTTAAAATGAGAAAACGTTTATTTTGACAAGTAGATGTGTCGATTTATTTTCGTCGATAGTCGTCGTCGTCATCGTCATTCCATTAGAAGGAGTTGATTTGAGGTTAGGGAACCTCTCTACTCGGGGCAGTGCAGTTAGCCGGAGCTCCGATGTGGCCGCTGCAGCGTCTGGCGACGACTGACGAAAACGCGTTTCTGCGCATGACCGGCTGGCGGTCTACTTATACAGCCAACCCGACAAGGGACAGGGAGTTTTGCTTGCTGACGTCGTTGTGTGAAGTCGATTCGAGGAGAAGAGTTTGCTTGCGGACGTCGTTGTGTGAAGTTGAGTCGAGGAGAGGAGCCCGGTATCAGAGAATACGCAGTCGCCATAGATCATCTATTTGGTGAGTCACCACGATTTGTAATCGTTAAGTAAATTTAATAATTCGGTGCGTAGGATAGGTTAAGACCAGCTTATAGGTTATTTCGTTTAGTGATAGTATCGTATCTATTAAATATAGGTTCTACTACATATCACTACCTTTCCTAGTTTGCAAACGCATATTTTACATCCTATAAGCCGCATAGGCTTGTGATCCTATTCCTAGAAATTAATAATTCGGTGCGTAGGATAGGTTGACAGCAGCTTATAGGTTATTGCGGTTAGTGACAGTAGTGTATCTATTCACCATAGGTTACACTACCCTTCACTACCTTTCCTAGTTTGCAAACGCATATTTTGCATCCTATAAGCCGCATAGGCTTGTGATCCTATTCCTAGAAACAATAATTTGGTGTGCGTAGGATAGGTTAGCAGCAGCTTATAGGTTATCGCGGTTATTGACAGTAGCGTATCTATTCACTGTAAGTTCTACTACCCTTCGCTCCCTTTCCTAGTTTGCAAACGCATATTTTGCATCCTATAAGCCCCATAGGCTTGTGATCCTATTCCTACAAATTTACAACTCGGTGCGTAGTGTATCTATTCACTGTAGGTTACCTTTCCTACAGCAGCTTATAGTCGTATTCCTAAAATTTACTCGTGCGTAGGATATTGTAGGTTAGTGATTAGTGATAGTAGTGTATCTATTCACTATAGGTTCTACTACCCTTCACTACCTTTGCTAGTTTGCAAACGCATATTTTGCATCCTATAAGCCGCACAGGCTTGTTATCCTATTCCTAAGATTAATAGTTTAGTGCATAAGATAGTTTAGGCGTAACTACATTGTCCGTCTACTAGATATAGCCTGTATAAACCTTTCTATAGCTCACGATCATATGTTTTGCATACTGTAAGTCGTGTAGTCCTAATAGCCTAAATTTAAAGTTATTGATCGACGCCAGGAATAGACTAGTGTAACCGTAAATTAGTTAATTATATTTCATACAATGTAAATTTCGCAACCTAATCAGCCAGTATAAGATAATATTTTATTTTTACATCCAATGTTCCTGAACTAAATTATTGGGCGGAGTAAACTACCTACTTGGCACGCGTATGAATTTTTTCTTCTAAACCCTTTGTAGCAGCCCAACTACGTAACCGATCAGACCTCGCGCGCTTTGTCCGTAAGTAAAATTTATTCTTTTCGTATTATTAAATTAGTCCTTTGATGCCAAACGTATAAAAATGTATGTAACGTAAAGTAAAGAGTGAATAGTAAAGTAACTTACCCTTGAAGATTCTTTTATTTGCTTGATTGAGATATGATAAAAGTTGTGGCGTCGTCCTTATGGCGACGAGCACGTTGTTATAAATAGTAATTTGTATCATTAAAATGGTAATACCGTCGCGAATTTGTTTTAGGCGAGTTTACGTAGCTGATGTATCTCACGTGTTGTTTGAATAGATGGCTACCACTTCTCAACTTCTACTCCTCTTCTAGAAATAACCGTTCTTAGACTACAGGGTTGTGAGTCTACCTATTGTGAAGGGAAGTGAAATATTATTATTTTGTAAAGTAAAACGTCGCGTCGTACGCATAATTCAATAGAACATTGGATATTTTAGGCCCACCTAGAAGATATACTTTTTAGTTATTATATTCTAATTGGCAGCAACGTGGCAGTACATAACTTTTCCTTTACCATCTAAAAGTGGTGCTTTTAAGTTTCGTAATCTTAAACTGAACTTATAAGTACACTTTGTATTTCTAGTATTTATTACTACGACCTCAGAAGTCATCACCCCTTGTGTTATCGTCATACGGTACACAATTTTATTTTCGCCAATCTGCTATTGATGTGCCTACTCTGCCATTAACTGGGTGAAACTGAGTGAAAACGCCACAATGCCTGCCATTAAAATAAGAATATTTGTCTAAAGATGAGTTGGTATTTGAAACTGATATCTAGAGGTATTAAATTAAATTATTGACAGTACAGTAAATGAACTCAGAAAGTCCTTAAGACAGTGTTTGAGAAACAATATTTTACCTACTGCTAGTAGCCTATTAAAAATAGACCACAATCAGGAAGTTAAAAACTTCTCAGTGAAAAAGTGATATTATTAGAACATGGGTGCAGTGAATTGAACAGTGCTAGTTCACCTTTAGAAATCACCAAATTCCAAGAAAAGTGTAAACATTTAATAAACCGTTTATTTTTAGACAACCAGCTAGAACTAAGTTCTGTACATAGTGAAAAACTTTATCAGCATTAAAGTGTAGGCTAGTAAATGTTGGACAACAGTTAGCTAAAAAACTTGCTACCTACAGTGAACCTAGAACAGCTTAAAGTGTTAGAAGCCAATTTAAAATGAATCATTAGACAAGATGAGGCTATGGAACAGGCAGTGAAAGAACAAATAGGCCCTATTTCTGTACAACCATCAACAATATCACAGCCTACTGCCAGTACCCCCACTTTGCCTATAATGCCTATTTATAAATGCAAACAATGATTGTATTAGTCAACCTATGTCTGGTTTAAATATGTTTAATAAGTTAAACAACCCTGTAGAATGTTACTTACAAAATTTTACAGTAACAAATGGCTTAGTAGTACCTGAGCTAATAAACTTTTTGAAAACTTTGTTAAAACTAAAATGTGAAACTAGCCTATCAGAAAATGAAATTTTTAGCATTGTTACCATGTTATGCAAAAGGTCCACTTTTAGCCAAAATAATACAGTGTAAGTCTGTCTCATGCCAATGTCAAACTATCTACACTCAGGGAATTAATTTAGTGCTTTTATCCCTGTAGGCCTAATTGAAAGACGTGAGACTAGATTTAGTTTAATAAGCCACAAAGGTTTGATGAGTCACTGTATGAATACATCTATGGACATCAAAGAGCTCAGTCAAGTTTTATTGTGTAAACATAAGTGAAACAGGACTTTGGTAACTTGTATTAAAGAGGTATTAAGCCTACAGATAGAAATAAGTTAATTTTTGAAAACAACCCATTTTGTTTTACCAGATTTGGAAAATGTGTGTATAGCTAGTAACAATAAAACCTTTAATTGATAACTTAAGGGACAATTTAAGTAAGACATATGTTAACAACATGTATCCATCACATGTTGAGCTTAGAAAAAAGTAGCCTACTGTCAAAAACCCAAAGTTATGTTTCAATTGTAATAGGCCTGGTCACTTAGCAAAAAATTGTTTTAGGAATCCAAAAAAAACTAGTCGATAGGGGAGTGGTATTACACACAACATCTAAAAATATCCCTCCCCCGGTTTCATAAGTTTAAGAATAATAATTTTATAAATAGTAATACAGTAAGAAAAGAAAAAAACACTATTTTATGAGAGTCTATGGTAAGGTAATTAAAAAATTGGAGTAATTAAACTATAGAAAACCTAATTTAAGACTAAATGTTAGGGACCAGTGTAACAATATGCCTTTAATTGAAGCTATAGTGGGTAAAAATGTAAAAAACAAACTGCTTATTAGATACTGGTGCTACAAGAGATATAATTAGTAAAGAATTTTATGATAGCCTATTGTTGAATAAAAATGTTTCTAAATTAATGAAGTTTTCAGATGATAGAAATGTTTGCTGCAAATAACACTGAAATAAAAATGTTTTGGTTACTGTATGCTAAGATAAAAATTTCTAAATTTTGTTGGAAAGTAAAATTATTGTATTTGATAATTTAAAATGGGACATTGTATTGGGAAACCCATTTATATCTAATAGCAAATTAATTTTAGATCTTGATAGAGATTCATGTTATTTTAAATCTTCAATTGTAATGAGAAAATAACTATTGTCAGACAACTAGCCTTTTGAACATGAAGGTAAACAGCATTGATGTAAAAATAGGGTGCACTAGAGCTGAGGCTGAGATACAAAACCTTATAGGGCATTTTCCAAATGTTTTTAATCCAAAATTAGGAGAGGCTCTAGATTTGGAAGTGAGATTAGTTCTAAATGACCCCACACCTGTAAATATTAGGCCTTATTTTATGAGCCTCCTACTGTAAATAAGATGAAAAAAAATAATACAGGATTGGTTGGACCAAGGAATAATTGAACCCAGTACTTCAGGCCTACTCCAGTCCAGCCTTTTTAACCAATAAAAGGACAGACTTGTAGTCCAATTTATACCGAATTAAATAAAAAGTTACAGAAAATTGATTTTCCATTGGTGTGATTTTAAATAATAATTATCAACATTCTTAGTGGAGCCAAATATTTTTTCAATAATAGAATTTAAGAAAAAGTTTTTTGCAATGTCCATTATCTACCTGATAGTCAAGATCTTACCTCATTTAGCACTATATTTGGTAAATATAAATTTAACGAGTACCCTTTGGTTTACATGTTGGTAGTGCTGTATTGTCCGCCTATCTGGATAAAGTCCTAGACAATATAAAAATTTAAATATGTGATAAATTTTTGTGATGATATCTTAGTGTACAGGAAAGACCTTGATTCGCATTTAGTACATGTCAGAGAGTTTGTAAATAGACTAAGCAAACATGGCTTAACGGCAAAACCTAGAGAAAGCAAAGTTTTGTTTTGAGGAAATCTCCCTTTTTGGGGAACTTAATAAAAAATAATACAGTAACTATAGATCCCGAGCGAACAGGAGTATAAGAGAATTTAGTGCCGCCTAAGAACGCCAAACAAATTTCACAGTTTTTAGGTATGACCAATTTCTTTTCAAAATTTATAAATAATTATGCCGAATTATGTAATCCTTTAAATCGTTTAAGAAGGAAAAACGCTAAATTTATTTGGACAAGTGAATGTCAAGAATTCGTTTGTAAAGTTAATAAAGAAGCTATAATGAATCCTCCTGTACTCCAGTTAGCCGATTTTTCAAAGCAATTTATAGTAATGACAGATGCTAGTGGAATAGCCGCTAGGTGGTTGTTTGTTACAGGAAAAACGACCAAAATGAATTAATGCCAATAGCCTATTACTCTAGGAAATTTACTGATGCCGAATTAAAAATATACTGTTTATGAAAAAGAAGCTTTGAGTGCACTAATTTGCATAGAAAAATGGCACGAATTTTTAGAAGTAAGAACTTTAAATTAATAACTGATAACCAAGCTTTATCCTATGTCCTCAATCACAAAAGGAAGGTAGGAAGACTTGCCCGGTGGGATCGAGAGGATTTTGAATTTGCCCATTTGAGGTGGAATTTAAAAGTTCCACCGATAATGCGCTGGCAGACGCCCCTTTCCACGTATGTTTGAGGGCGAGTCGACGGGAAACGGCTGATCCGAGCCCCAGTGACTGCCGGAAACGGTCCTGACCAGGATAAAAAATAGATTATCGATTTCCTTCTGCCATTCATAAACTCCTGCCGAAGGCAAACATGTAAACGAACATCTAATGTAAAGCCTAAATTGCCGATAAATAATAAGTGCAATAACAAGGATAATTTGTGGTTGTTAATTAATGATTTGCCATTAGCGTTTAAAGATTTAGAAAAAATATCAACTTCAAGATAAAGAAACTCAGCGAATAATTCAATCTGTAAAAAGCAATAGTAACAATTTATGTTATCTTATAAAAAAACAATTTTACTGATGTACAAAAGGTAATGTAAAAAATAAGAGTAAGATATTTTGCCTGTACAGTTAATTGATTTAGTATATGAAATTCTTCCACAGTTCTTTAATAGGAGGTCATTTAGGCATTGCTAGGAACGCAAAGAAAATTAATCAGTATTTTTATAGACCTGATTTAGACCAAAATTATAAAGGCAAAGTGAAAGCATGTAAATGTTTGTAAAATGAGTAAAGTGTGCCAAAGTAAAAATATGAAGGCGAATTAGTTATCTGTGCCATTTAAGAACAATATGGATTGTTTATTCATAGATCTTTTAGGTTCCCTTAGTGAGAAAATAGAAACAGCAATGTATATTTATTTGTAGTTGTAGATGCCGCCAGTAAATTTCTATGGCTAATCCCTTTGAGGGAATGTAAGAGTGCTGAAATATGTAATTATTAGACCGCATAATTTTTAACAACTTTTCTGTACCCTAATATAATAGTGTCAGACCAATGCCGCATATTTTTACATCACTGTATTTTAAGAAGTTCTTATTTAAGAATTTTAATTGAACACCGTAGACTAGCGCCTTACAGGGCTAATGGAAATCAATCAGAAAGGCATTATTAGAAACATATCTACATTATTACGTAGTTTCTATCCCAACTGTCATAGTAATTGGGATAATGACCTAGGCTATATACAATTAAGTTTAAACACCGCCCATAATGAAAGCACAGGTTTTGCTGCCTTTGATTTTAATGTTTAATCATTCCTGTAATAATGCTTTATCTAATTTATGGAAGCTAAATGATCTAAATGGTGAGAATTTGTCCAAGGAAACTGTTGTAAACAATTTAAAGAGAGCTGTGGTGAATGTAAAAAGGAGTATAGCACATAACAATAATAGGAACAAAAGTACTCAGAGCAAAATGTAAAACATCCCTTAAGGTTGCATTCCTTAGTATGGATTAGAACCCACTATTTAAGCAATAAAGGTAGAAAAGTTTTTTGCAAAATTAGCACCAACAATATGTAGGAATTTATAGAATTTTATATTTTTTAAGCCCTGTAACTTGTATTGTAACAACACACTGAAAATGTTTTAAATGTAAAAAAGGTTCATATTGTAGATTTAAAATTAAATTAAGACCTGTTCTGTACAAATAAAAAAAAAATTTGTAGCATCCCTAGCTTAAGGAACCACTTGCTGCCAAAATTTAAAAGATAAGATAAAATCCAGGAAGTTAAACTGTTTGGTGAATTCTTAACGAATGTGTCAATGGAAATAAAATATAGAAAAAGAATTTTGTAAATATAGGACTTAGTGTAATAGAAATGAGACAGGAAGTTGATCCTGAACTGTTTGTAATGAGGGAACCAAATATGAAAAATTGGTCTGTGTTTTTGTAGGTATGCCGAAATGTTGAATTTTTGAATTTTGTAGATATATTTGAAGTGTTAAAATTCATGTAGATGTAAGATGTATAGGATGTTGTATGTAAATATATATATATATATATATATTAAGAGTGATGCGGTATTAATAAGAAATGTGAGACTTAGCTTCTCGTGAGGGGACGTTTCATTCCAAAGTATTCGATCCATATTGGTAACTTGTCCGCAAGTCTCAGGGTATTTTAATGGCAAAACACTATACACAAAACACTGGTATGAATGCAAAAAAGCAAGTCATGAATGTGGGCTGCCTATATAACAAAACACTACTCTACACTTGTTTACGATTTAATCGCACTTAAATGCCCTTATTCTTGCAAACGACCCGCAAATTCTAAAACGCTGCAACGTGCACTGCGTGAGAAAATAGTTTGCCTAAATTGATTTTCTATTTTTGGTCCCTAAGCGAGCAGTCATAGAACTGCATTGGTATGCGATCTAGCGGATTTCATAGGAAACTTTTGAAACCCCGCGCTATCGTATTGTTATTTGGTCGAATTTGAATTTATGTAATGAATAAAAGGTTGAATTAAGTTTGTTATTTAGAATGTGTTTAAAGTTAAAGCGACTAACTAGGTTGCGAAATCAAAACAGGGGGGATATTCTGTACCGTAAAGTAGTTTAAATTAAATTTCATACAATGTAAATTTCGCAACTAATCAGCCAGTATAAGATAATATTATTTTACATCCAATGTTCCGGAAACTAAATTATTGGGCGGAGTAACTACCTACTTGGCACGCGTATGAAATTTTTCCTTCTAACCCTTTGTAGCAGCCCAACTACGTAACCGATCAGACCTCGCGCGCGCTTTGTCCGTAAGTAAAATTTATCTTTTCGTATTATTAAATTAGTCCTTTGATGCCAAAACGTTATAAAAATGAATGTAACGTAAAGTAAAGATGTGAATAGTAAAAGTAACTTACCCTCGAAGATCTTTTATTTGCTTGATTGAGATAGATAAAGATTGTGTGGCGTCGTCCTTATGGCGACGAGCACGTTGTTATAAAATAGTAATTTGTATCATTAAAATGGCTAATACCGTCGCGAATTTGTTTTAGGCGAGTTTACGTAGCTGATGTATCTCCACGTGTTGTTTGAATAGATGGCTACCACTTCTCAACTTCTACTCCTCTTCTAGAAATAACCGTTCTTAGACTACAGGGTTGTGAGTCCACCTATTGTGAAGGGAAGTGAAATATTATTATTTTGTAAAGTAAAACGTCGTACGCATAATTCAATAGATCATTGGATATTTTTGGCCCACCTAGAAGAGATATACTTTTTAGTTATTATATTCTAATTGGCAGCAACGTGGCAGTACATAACTTTTCCTTTTCCATCTAAAAGTGGTGCTTTTAAGTTTTTCGTAATTAAACTGAACTTATAAGTACACTTTGTATTTCTAGTATTTATTACTACGACCTCAGAAGTCATCACCCCCTTGTGTTATCGTCATACGGTACACTAGTAAACTTAACTATGCTATCTAGGTAACAGCATTGTTAACCTTATACGATAACGTTAGTCTTATTATTATAGGGAAGGAATTTGTTTGGTTTGATATATTTAATATTTTATTTTGATACTTGTAAAGTCAAAACATAACCTCAGCTTAGCACAGCACAGCAACAGACACTGAAGAAACTAGCAGACGATACAGAGACCGGTTCGAGTCAACGGCTGTGGAATAAAGATCTCGCGGACCACCGATATTAAAAATTCTGTTTTTCTCTCACGCACAAATAATTGCTGAATAGTCGTCGATACGATAGAATATAGTTCTAAACGTCATATTTTAAAACGGGGCATTGACAGTTCTAATCAACAATTATTTACGTAAAAGCGCAAATTATATAACAGAAAACTGTGATGATATCGTTCCATTGAAGTGTGCGAATAACTAAATTCTCTCTGAACGAGTCTGAGTTTTTCTGTTCACTTACGTTTACCCTCGCTTAATATCTCGATCTCTACCAGCGTACGGTGAGGGCGCGGGTAAGATAAAAATATAAGGCGATATCACAACCCTGGACTAGAACCCAACACGACTGCAACTATCAGGGCAGACAAAAAAAGCGATTATACCGAAACACCTCACACAGTTACAACTAAGAGTTAACAAGAAAATGAATTTCTTCAAGTGCTTAAAAGCAACAGTGATATTATTATTATAAAGTACGTGGTGTATTTAAAATTACTTTTTACTTTTAAACGAATTAAAATACATTAAAGTTATAATATACATAGAATGGAAGATATGAAACGTATTCAAAGCCCCCAGCATTTGTATGAGCTGAGGTGAAATTAGATGTAATAACATCCAGGAGAAAGAAGACTGTTGAAAGAGTCCAGATGAAATCCTTTGTCAGAGATCTCGTTACATACAGACCCGCAATATTGTTGGCTTTTTGGTAAAGGACTTAATAAAATGGCTCTGTACACTTCCATCACTTTCAAATACATAACATTATAATTCTTTATTATTATTTTAATTGATTCGTTGTTATATAATTGTTTGTATGATTTTAATATATTAGGTCATAATTGTATCTTAATTAATACTCTAATATAAGAGTACACCCCTACAACGGTGCCACGTAACAGGCTTCGCTGAGGCTGAAAATATAATTTTAAGTCAATAGACCATTTCATTCTTGACATATCCTGTAGACAGATATATAAACAGACGATCGAACAAGTAAGAAATTTAATTCCTCTTAAAAAATTTGCTCAAGCCACAAGTAGATATGTCACGAGTTAAAATAATATTTGATTTTATATAGTTTATTAACAAATTTAATTATGTTGATATTTTATAGTTTTTTTCGTTACACGGCGTTTAAAATTGGAAACATGACTTATTTAACGTTACATTAAAGAAAATGTATTAAATATTTGTATACTTGTTATACAGTAGGGACCAACTAAAATTCCTAATGAATCGACTTATATTTTCTTGCAATTCAGATATTACACAATTTTATAAAAGTTTCTTTCTAGAAAATGTTTTAAAAATTTATTTACTTTAAAAGCTACAACGAACAAATTGTTTCTTAAATAGTACAATTTAGGTTTTGACATGTTTTTCTGCATAATTCTTACTCTGGCCTATTATTTTATTTTAATATGCTAATGAAGAAACATTTTAGTTAACATAATGATCAAATAAATTTAAAATTGTGACCCAACTTTTAAATTTTAACCACACAGACTCTCAAAATTCCAAAATAAAATCAAATAAAAAAGTTACTTTTGAAACAGATAAACGGATTGCTCTAAGAGTATTTATAATAAATATATTACAGTGTGAGTAATTTCAGACATAATTCAAATCTAATGAATTTATGGTTAATAGAACGACTGACACGTCTCCATGTTCAGTAATAAAACCTTAGTCCAATTAATAAATTTATAATATATCTACAATAATTACTACAATACAAACAACTAAGTCAGTTAGCATAGTGACCGTGAGGGCATTCTTTGTTTTTAACTCTTGCAGATAAAAATAGTACTAATTTACACACAATACTATACATAAATGTATAGCATATGATATGATACAAATATAATTTTAATCATTATGTCTGGGGATGGGTCATAAGGAATCAGAAGAAAAGTTTAAAGAGAAGGATATGTTAGGTAATCGAAGGCATGAAATTAAAAATCTCTACTAAGAAACAATAATAATGTAAATTTTATTTACAAATGTTCATTCTATTCATTTAAATAGTATATGATTTCGTATATCCAGTGCTATTTATGGGGGATTTACTATTTCAAATAATTACTAAAAACTATGTTCAAAAACACTATGTTGTATCTAAAACTACTGCCACAAAATGAAAGGTAATTTATTAGTCTATCGTATTGCACGTAAGGTTCACGGCGTAC
Source organism: Homalodisca vitripennis (assembly GCF_021130785.1). Classification (NCBI taxonomy): domain Eukaryota; kingdom Metazoa; phylum Arthropoda; class Insecta; order Hemiptera; family Cicadellidae; genus Homalodisca; species Homalodisca vitripennis. The sequence goes on from NC_060214.1 coordinate 99,855,739, forward strand.
TGTGAAGTATGTGATAAGATTTACATTGGCCACACAAAACAAACCATTAAAAAAGATTTAAAGAACACGAAAGATATCATAAATACGGACAAAGTAAAAAAATCAGCTATTGCCAAACATGCCTTGGAAACAAATCACACTTTTAAAAATTTTACGTTATTAAAACCAGTACATAAGCAAGAATAACTTGTTGCTTATGAAACATACATACAAAAACATAAAGATAAAATATTGAACAATGATTTTGGACCAAATCAAAATTCACCCTTCCTTTAAATTATAACAAAATTCTTTTTGACTCAAACTTTTATACATATATTAGTATTTATTTTATTTTACTTTAAATTAGACAAATCTTGTATTAAGCCTTAGTCACCTGATAATTAATTTGAAATGTTAAATATTTATATTATTCAAATTGCTGTTTCACACCTGACGATGGCATCTTTGATGCTGAAAAGGCCTCGTGTATAAAAATTAAATTATTGGATAATTGTGACTTTTATATCCTCGGAAAGTATTATAAAACAGTTCACGGAGTATTTTACAACTAATAACACATTTATAGACTATAAAATAAGGTTATCTGCAGCATATAGTATCGTAACAATTTATTCCAAAGCATTTCTTAATAAATAGTATAATTTACGTATTTTGAAAAGATGGCACGATCTTATATGACCGAAATAGACAAAAAAACAAACAAAAACCTTGCATACACGATTATTTGGTATTAACTGAGCTTTTAATGCTCTACTGAATGATGTTCCTAAATTATTTTAGAACATATATTATGTGGGCCAGAATGACCATATTCTCCGAGTACTGATTTAATGTGACGACTTGATTTATCTGAAAAATTAGGAAAAAGTAAAATGAACGCTAGCAGGTCATATTTCTCAAGATCACATACTATGGAATTCTTACAACATTTATTGCACGGTTCCAATCTTATTTTAAACAATTCTAGGAAAATAGTACTGGCATTTCTGCGAAAACTTTGGCATTGTCATCAGTATACACAGACGACGTCGAAAAAGAGTTCAGTAATAACAGCTATATACATATATACCTGTAGTTATATCCGTTATTGACTATAAATTTGTTATTCTTGTAACTTAGAAGCTCAGAACACTCATTGGCTTTTTATAATTTTAATTAATTAACCAACTTATATTGTGGCTTCCAAATTGTCGACTGTCAAGCGTCACTTGAGTGCAACCATAACCGCAGTGAAGAACTTGTTTTCTACTGAATATTTAGCGCACGTAAAGCCACAGCCAATCCTTAAACCACAACCAAAATATGTCATGGCTGAACCAACTTATGGTTGAGTAAAAAAATTATACAAATCCGATTAGTCAGCTCTAATAATGAAATACATGTGAATATCATCAACAAGTAATTAAGATTAGTATATTACAAACATTACTAGTATAGTACAATCTGTTTATTTATGATAATTATCAAGACTCTACCTCATTAACCAATCGATGGGGGCAATAAAATCGCTGTATCATATGGGTCGTCGCTTAGAACATACTTGACAGTTGCCTAAGCAGAGTCGAAGATGACTCATGATGTGATATTTATAAAATATTTTATATGGATAAATATTCAGAAAATAATTTATAATGGTACCTGTCTGGGGCCAAAAATATGTGTTCTGTTATGAATGATGAAGAAATTGAGAGTGATGATGTTACTCTCATAAACAAGTATGTACGTTCTGATAAGATATATTACGTATGCTTATGTTCAGTAATAACAACACCCTTTCACTGTTTTGAGGCACTCGTAAGTATATTTAATAATTTTTCAATATATAATAAAATATTTCAAACATATTAAAAGTTATTCCTGTTTAAAAAAGGGGTAAACCTATTGAATTGCATATTAAAACCTTTACCATTTTAAAGTGCTTAAAGCAATATTTCTATTAAGATTTTTTTAAATCTAAATTTTAGTGCACCTTCTGGTTTCAAGAAAAACTATATAAGAAACAACAAAGTAACAGAGTCAACATTAAGACCTTAGACAGATAACTTATCAAGTCACCTCAACTCCATCCTACATTTGTGTTAACGACTACTTTAGAAGACTGACGCTTCGTCAGCCTACGTTTTTACGCTTCAAACTAAGTTAGTATTTCTTTCTCACAGTTTGGAGGATTTACTAAAATAAATTACGCAGTATAGGTTATACACGTCAAAAATGTAATGTCGTACTTGAATTTAATATATCCATTAAGTTTCACGTTAAAAATATCAATATAATTCCATTATATATAATTTTGTAGAAGAGCATTTTTACTGAAATTTAGCATAGCATACCATACAATAATAGGGAAGAGTTTTATTTGTGTGTGTCTGTTTCCACCATATCTCGAAACGAACATTAAGCTTCTTACATTAAATTTTGCTAAGCGTAATTTGTATATGACGAACACTATGTTCCATGATGGTACATTTTACACCATAAGATTTCACTCAATTAAAAATAAACAATATACAAACTTATTACACCAAATTTCTACATTTCAAAATGCCAACGTTGATAAAAGTTAGTTCTATAAAGGTGGATATTGATTCATGGGGTTTACCTTAGCTGGGGTGCAAACATTTATTGGTATTTATTTATTGACGTTTAATTCTGTTCAGCCATTATTGTATTAGTTAGCAGATCAAATTGGTTCTTAACTATTGAACAAAATATAAATGCTATATTATCAATACTAAAATAAGTACTAAAGACATTATAGTGTTTGAGTACGTGCAATGTTTATATAATTTTACTCTTCTTTAACATTCAAAACATAATCTATAGACCTCCTAGGTGTGCTAGTTTTAGTAAAAAGATTATTGGAACCATATTACAAGTATAAAGCAGTTTTTCTACTCCCGTGGACACCGTGTTAATAAATTCCCATTGCTGCGTGATATATTTCTCAATTCTAACCGCATTATCGACCATTATTAATTATTAGCCATATGTAAACTGCACCATTTTCTCCTAAATATTTTGTTTAGACATCATCATATTTTATAAATATATATACAATGCAATTATTACAATAACGTTATGTATAATATATGACGTCAGTAGGTAAAAACATGAATGAAAAATAAAGAAAAAAAAGTCAAATAATGCCTAGAATATTGTTACAATTAAACTCATGAAAACAACGTGTTTCTGGAAACGAATTTAATGAACAAAAATCTTGAACTAATATAATTTGCCATAAACTCAACAAACGGTTGTTTCGTTAAACGCCGGTAAGTTCATGTAAAAAATTCTTAAAACCATTTGTTTGGTTTTTAAGGACAAATTGAGCTGAAGCATTAGTACTTATGGAGACGGTGAATTATTGTTCAATGGTAACATTTTTGCCCTTTTTTGTATATTGTAAATAGATCAAGCAATATCATGGAGAGCCTATTTATAGAAATGTCACTGGCACTTTAAAAAAATCATAAATTAGTATGACCTGTTATATATTTTTAAATCTTAGTCCATCTTAAACATTCAAAAGAAACACAAAATATAAAATACTATCTGTTACCAGTGGCTTCGCACACAATTTGTTAAGTTTTTATGTATTTGACCACTTCTGCTTAGAGTAAATTATATTTCCGTAGCCAATGTTGCCTTCTTCCCACAATGACGATAACATGTCGAAACGTGTACGAGATTTATGGTCAATTTAATAACTTAACATATTTTGTTTCATACCTATTTCTGCCACTTTCCCGATCCAGAAAATATATTTATGTACACAGTTTTAGGAATCTTACTGTTGTCAAAAGACAACTAAGATAGATTGCATTACCGGTGTTTAATGTGTAGTAAAAGTTATATCTGCACTGCTAGTAGTTACCCGCTCTATGCACGCAATTTAGGAAGCGTTAAATGTGTATGGACACTGCTGGTTTGAGTGAATTATATTTCCGACGCCAATGTTAAGATTGCCTTTTTGCCACGATCAAGAAAATGCGTAATTTGTAATTTCAATTTGTATATTTTTGGCCGTTCTAATTTACTTCGTCGTTATGTATTTAGTTCCATAGTTGAAGTTGCCTAGTTTCCCAATAAAAAAATATAACACAGATCAGAGAAGCCTACATCCGTCAAAAGAGACTAAGATGGGTTCTATATTGTCTATAAACTTATAACAAAAGTTATATAGTAACTTTCTCTTTTATATCTAATATTTAATATGTTATAAACATATAAAGTTAAAATAACACGTACACAATGTTGTTATAGTTACAAAACAACGCTACTATGCGTTTTCTTTAAAGAATAAAAAATATTTTTAATATTTTAGAAAATTTAGAACTGGGATTTGTTTACTAGTATTGTACCAGCTCGGCATAGTCTTGCGGACAGCTCCAAAGAGAGTGGACGGAGTCAAATTCTTATGATCTTATATTTTTGAATGAGTACTTACCTAATCGCTGAAATTTAATACAACGTGAGAAATGATGTTTACTCTGTAAAAGCTTTACTTACTATAAATTTAAAATTGAAAATAATCCGATAAAAGAGTACTTGAATCAGTCTACTGGATGATAAGGTTCTATAGCCCTAAGCAAAATTCTATGTTTTGAAATTCATTATCATAGATATCTTATTTGTTTATTTAGAAATCATGACTACTTAATATCCAAAGTCTACAAATTAAATAATGCCACAAATAAATACACTCAAAGTTTGGTTCTTTAACCTATGTACGAATTATTAAAGTTCCGGTGAGATAGGTAGAGTACTACAATAAAATACTTTATTGATATCAAATATTGTTACAAATTTTTAACATGGACTTTCCGCGTTATTAGTTTTAAAACGTAGTAAACTCTACGAATAAGAACTTAGAAATCTCATATAATTCTACTCGGCTTTCATAAAAACTTGTTTGTTTGCTATTTCTCTTTGTTATAATGGTTACCCATAAGACAAACGTAAAATTTGTTACTATCATTCAGCAAAATCCCATGGAATTATCTATTTATAAATTAATAATGAAATGAAAAAAAATCAGCTAATCATTATAACTAAAATGGCTCTTTTTGTTTAATAACATTTGCGTGATACAGTACCAACAATGTGTTGAACAATATGTACAGTAATATGCAATGTTCTTACGATCCAATTTAATTTTCAATTGTATGTTCTATAAAAATGTTATGGTCCCCATTTATTAAATCATATTTATACACGAGATCTCCAACATTCTTTTAATTAGCCTTTTTGGCCACGTGCATAATTTGTGGAAGGATCTAGTAGGTAGGATTTTATGCTGGAGATTTTTTGCCATAACATATATGTGTTTCTATGATATCGAATATACTAGTTTTCAAACTTATTTTGTGTTCATAGTTAGATATTTAATAATAATAATCTAATAAAAAAGTTGAGCTATAAATAAATACATATTTATCGTCAAACGAGCTACATACGGAGACCATGTATGTATCTAAATCCCTTAACAGTCTTAATAATTGAATGATAACTTAAAATTAAAATTAATCTATTGATACTAATTTATTTACATTTAGTATTAAATAAACATACTGTATAAACCAATAATAATATTTTCATATAGTATTTTAATAAAGTGATTTACACGATGGGTAATATTTCAGATTTTATCCAAAGTTTTATATTGTTATACCCAAAATGAAGTGGTATCTTGAATAATCAGTTAAAAGAGAAAATCCAGTACGAGGTATGAGACTTTCCAAAAGACAAGTGTTTTATGAAACCTTGGAGAGTTTCCCTTAATCAAGTCAATTACATTTCGAGTCTCTGACGTCAGAGTAGTAGACGTCTGCGGTGAGCTGTGGCGCGGAGGAGAGGGAGGGAGGCTTACTCGATTAACTTATTGTCTCCTCTCTCATTCCATTTTTGCAATAAACCCGGCATATTTATAGCTAGCTTGATTAATTATTCTGTGAAATTTTAATAAACTAAATTATCTTAATAACATGTTCATGGATATCACACTGTCTTGTAGGTTTTAACCTTTCCGCGATTATTGAAATAGTGCCAATAATAATTATTATATAAAAGATAACGAAGCCTCAATATGCATGTTTCGGTAAATTGTATTTATCACTGCACTTCATAATGAAATCTTGACACACTTGGAGTTATAATATAGATTATAAACTATATAACTGTTAGAAAGATAGGTTAATGTATTATTTAATACTTCAAAAAGTATGTTTAAATTCTAATAACCACAAATATGTATAGTAATAACAATTATGCTGCCACGCGTTTTTGGTGGTGGCCAAAATGGAGGATACTCAAAAGGTTAAAAATATTAAACAATAAAGTCGTTGAAAATCATATTATTTTGTCTCAATTTGATTTGAACACAATTATAACGGACCGTCAGACGTAAATAACAGTTAAATCAGCTAGATAAAGTTACAAATATTTTTCAGACAAATATTCGGTCCGCATTTGTTTGGTTTATTATTTTAGTTTAATATTTTGTAACAAGTTAGTTTAACATTCATTTATGTGTCTGACGGTTTATGTTATCTGTTAAATTAAAAACATATTGTCTCAGGAAAAAATTGTTCGCTCGGTGTATTTAACCCTTTTATACCCTTATCATTTGAACCACACTCTCAAATTCATCTGTGTTAGATGAAGAAAAACGAGGATACATATGTTACTTACAAAATGCAAATTGGATCTCAAAACATGGTATTAATGTCATGAATAAGCATCATTATGGGTCTTTGATGATTACCAATCACATTTTATAAAAAGTTGCAATCGAAACCGAGTAGTTTCAAATTACATTCATTGACAAGATCGTGCTATCTTCGTGTAAGCATAAGAAATTCTGGCTTTAAATTTGTTTGTTACGTACGTATTTTACCTACGCGTTCCTTTGGGTTTTTGACATGTCTGTACAAATGAAGCAAATACAGAATTTATATTTATTGGTAATATTTAAGGGAAAAGATAATGGAGGGCTATTACTTTAAATGATATGTTGCTTTGACATTTATTAGCAGACTGACAGGACACACAAAAATTAAACTAAATAATTGATGATGAAATATTTTTATTGCGTGTGTTAGAATGGTAGCAGGGTATAAAATGGGTAGAATGTAACGACCCTTACAATAGGAACTCTGGCTCTGATATTGACTACTTTCTCGGTGCTACGTTAGGCAGCTCTTTTACTGGTCAATGACATCACTCTATGGAGCTGAGAAGCTAGTTTGTACTTTACTGCCTATAAAGTTCAAGGAGAAACTCACATTTGCACGATCAGTTTGGTGCACACAGAAAATGTATACAAACTAGTTTGGGACATCATGCACTAATAAGTTGGATGAAACTCGTTAACATTAAACCTCATAAAAGAAGTCCTAGGATTCAAAAAGTAAATTGTAAAATGATATACACATTTTTTACAAAGCCGTAAATAGTGGATTGAAACCTGTTAACATGGACGAGAAAATTACTACGCTGACTAGAAGTCTGCGTACATTATAAATGAAACAAGATAATACAGTACCATGCAGAAACAGTAAATAAGGAAAGCAGGCAGTGTTGAATTGCGGAAAGCTAATGAGAACCTCTACTCCGTACTACCACAGCTACTGTCCTATGTCGCGGGTTTAGAGTTGCTTTGAGCCCTGTTACAGAGAACCTAATCCCTGCTTAGACTTACATGGTTTACACCGTTATCCTATGCGGAAATTTAACACAAGTTTCCTTTAGTGATACGGCTACAGTTTTAATCAATTATAGCACATAACTGGTATTATTCACTTAAAAATACTCTAAGCCATCATTATAAGCGAATGCCAAGAATCTCCTAGATAAAAGGCTAGAATAGAACATTTGGATCAAACGTTAAAGTAAGTACGTGTATTGGTAGATGTAAAATTAAAGAATATATGTAGAGTAACTATAACTGTATAACTATAAATATACGTTGGGTAAGTATATTTTTCTAGAAAAAAATACTTGAGAAGAAATTTGTGAAATGGTTAGAGACTTGGTTAGTCATTCGATAGTTGGTGAGACACAGTTATGGAACTAGACAAAGTATGGATGAGTGGCCCTTGAGGCTATACATAACCTGTTGGAAGAAATATATTTAGTTGGAATATAACAGAGTATGATTCAACCGAAGCGCTTGTGTTAATAAAAGCACTTGCAGAAATACACATACGGCAATATTTGTTCCTATTAAAACTACTAGCTCTTGTCTTAAGTATGTATATTGAGAACAAAATCAAAGTACCGTAGTAAAGGTCCTTATTAATTTTTTACGTTTTAGATTTTTATTATTATTATACCATTGAAACAGAATTATATACTAGCGCCAAAAAAGTGGGGTTTTAATCAAAAAGTGTTACAATACAGTTATAATTAATATTTTACTATTTATATTATAAAATTTAACTATTTGCTTACCTTACTTAATAATATTGAGCCCCTGTGCCAACCTTCACCGACCTTCCTGTATTAATACCCAATCCATTCATCATCTACGAGCCAGCCCCTTACACTTATAAACACATTAATTTCCACTGCACACATGAAGGACCCAATACGTTGTGTTGCTACAACTCCTTACAACATTATTGATGCTTCCAGAATATTAAAATTCCAGAACTTACTAGACAAGTGGAGAAAGGTTACAGTACCCACCCACCACCTATGTCAGGGGGGGGGGAATGGGGAGAGAAAAATAAATTATTCAATCCACTGAGCGGTCACTCACCAACGGTGCTATCCACCTATTATCTCTTTTGTTACTGTCAGGTATCTCGAGTGTTTGGTCACATCCCCTGTGTATCGGAAGTTGGCCCGTTTATCTCGAAAACTATCCCGCATTCTTTTAACAGTATTAATATCACACTACAGTCACTTGAGAGTACTACTACTATATAAATATGTCATTCTTGAGTTATTGTCATATTTATCTACTTTTAATGATGATGGATATAATCCCTAATATGAAAATAAATATTCCGCTCTAATTATAGATTAATATACACAGTTTTAGCTTTCTTTCTTATTATGGTATGGTTTTTAAGAGGCTACACGTGTATGGGTTTTTAAGAGGCTACACGTTTTTAGGAGAATTGTATTTTAATTAAGTTCCAATCTTGGTTTATCTAAAATTTTCAGAATAATCAAATAATATCCTTTAATTTATGTCCATAAAAATATTACAGACATAATATTGCTTTGAACTTTTCTTACCATTCATGTTTTTCATTAATTTTGTATAAAGATAGTTACGACAAATAAATACATTTTATTTTGAGTTTGGTTCTATCCAAGTCCTCTCGCCAAGGTTTTTCTGATCTTTAAGTCTTTTTCTCTATAATTTATAAAGAAGGCAACAGCGTATTTTATAAATATTTGACATATTTATTGAAAGTTTCAATAAAGAGACGTGTGTTTATAATTTGGAAAAATATTTTGTGTTAGGGATTTAATTTTGTCCAGCTACATTTTCAAAATATATAGTTTTTACGCATATATGAATACATATTTTGCATGTAAATCAAGGAGAAATGCAACTTTTTGGAACCGAACTGCTCCGGTTCTCTCATTTATTGCGGTATCTCCATGGAGGAAGATAACCTAAATGATTCCAACGAATGCTATAAGTTCATGCTTTTCCATATATTACACAATAAATATATTGGTAAATGCAGGTGATAGAGAAAACACTTCGCTGTTTTTTAAAATTTTCACTTGCAAACTTTCAATTTTGGATTGCTCCTTATTACATTTATATTAGTTTTCTTTTTAATGTTAAAATATTTTAAGTAGCGATAATATTATTTTGTTTTAATATTTGAAACAATACTTCAGAAGAAGATTAATTTAAGCTGTAAAATAGTAATTTCTTATATAAAATCAATAACGTGAAATAGTCAGTTTATGTGTTATTTAATTGAGATTTTGCTAAGTATAGGCCTACTTGTATTTTTATTTTGCTGCAGTTAGTTTTATCCTTCAAAATTTCAAACATATTAGAAGTACTTTAATAGAATAAAAAGATGTATTTCTGTAATTTTTGGAATATAACATGACTTTATACATTTGTTTAAATATATTGTTAGTTTTTCGTAAATATTTTATAATCTAATTTTTGAATACATTTTTAACTATTAAGTTTTCTTCAAAATATTTATAATTGAAACAATACATTTTATAATAACGTGACATTTATTATTAGTACATATACGATAGTAAATTAACAAAATCAAAAATCTTAGAAGATTGATAGGATTGACTGGCTTCTCATAGCACACCGCGTAGCATGAGAAGACGAAATCATGACTTATGTTACATTTAGGTATAGGCATATCGTTTACACTCAATTCATGTACACAAGGATTTCAGTGAGATACCACGCAGCTGTTGGGGTTTATTATCAGCGACTTCACGAGAGCAGAAAGGAACGATTTGTGCGACAGGTATACCAACCGTTGCAATGTAATTGTGTTCACATTCGAGCGTCATTTAATTTACTTCATGAAACAGAATAACATTGTATCTTTGCATTACACTTTTAAAATATTTATGTTATAGCGTGAGGCTCTACTTTATATGGAGATCCCTACTATTAAAAATCTTCTTTTATAGCCCTATTAACATTGTTTTATTACTGTTATAACTGCCGAAGGTATTATATATTATGACTAATTTATAATTAGCTTTTAAAGTTCAGTCATATTATCTAAGAGCAATAAACTATACAATAATAAATGTAGACGTGTTTGTCCCGTAAGTCGCTAGTTAAAATCTGGCTCAGAGTGCGATTATTGAGGATTGTGTAAAAGGTAAAAATATGTAAGTAAAAAGTATGATGATGTGTAATGAGAATACCTTTTTGATGGAGAGTCACCTGTTTATTCCTACTTACATGGACCGAGAGAACAATGGATATCTAAGACGACAGATAAATATGTTTTAAATCAAAGTTGAAAGTATATTTAATAAATGCCAGAGTTACAGAGTACAACCAGGGAAGCAAGGAATGCCGGTCCATGTTGTTCGAAATCCGGGCTAGCCCACACACACACACACACACACACACACTTATGAACGGACAGCAAAAGTTTTTATTGGAATAACTGTTGTAAAACCAAACAAAAAAGAAGATTGTGGTTGTGGTTTTTTAGAGGGCCCACAAGACCCTTGGCTAATAATAAGTGCATTTAGTGACCAAGAGCTGCTTCGAGTGTTTCCTAGGCGCCATTAGTGACGCAAAATTCGTTTTATAAAGGTATCTCTCTTTCCGGCATATCTCACTCTCTCTACTTCAAATACCAAATACAGCCAGACTTCAGCAGCTATCAATAAGTGTTTCAACTAGATTACACTAAAATTAACAAAGACACCATTAGATCTTAAAAAACTATATTTTAGATGCAGTGAATATTTCAAACTAATATCCCTATCAAATATTCTTAACAATATTTGAATGCGTGTTCTTGTGCCCAAAAATCCCTAACAAGAACTCTTTGTATAGAGTTTGGCGTGTAAACGCGAGGTGTTACTTTGTATATTTTATGCGGCTTATTTGTAAAACAAACATTGGCAAATATAATGTTCTGCATATTGTGTCGAAAGTTAATAAATTTAAAATGTAGTACTTTTTAATGGGGTTAACTCTTATTGTATAAAATAATGATTCTTCAAAAATGTCATATAAATTAGAAGACTTTCTTTTCTCTAAGTCAAGAAATATACATAATTTGGCCCCATTTCGTCGTAAGACGTTTGCCAGCAGTCAACGTATTAGCTGGTGCACTCACTTTCAGGTTTAAAAATTAATTTTTAGATGTTAAACCTATAAATACGAAACATTAAATTACAGGTATTTAAAGTGATAAATTCATGAATCACAGTTAAAAGTTTGTATTTTTATAATTTAAGACAAGTAAATTATATTTTATTATAAAAATAAAATTCAAGAGACAAAGTATTTTTATTATTTTTTATATAAAAATAATAGTGTATGAATGAAAGGATCTTAAGATTTTTATTCATTTTAGGTCTTTGGAAGAATTGTATGTTTCCAAGCCGTACATTGTGCCTTTGAAATTACTCGTATGTATATGTGTACACAGAATCATATTTTAGTTCGGTTATACTACTATGATTGTAATTTTAGTAGTTGGCTCATAGATCTGTCTTATAAGTGAATTTATTTAGCGAAATTTAGAAACTCTAGTAACATTGAAATCAGACAGGTTTGAAAGACGTCTGCAGGAAGTACGTCATGTAATCAGGGAGCATCGTTAGGAAGTTACAGTCAATCAAACTGTTGATTCCTGCAGTGATCGGTAGAGCAGCACAGTGTGAGCGGTGCCTCGTGGTATTTTTCTCAGTGCTACTTCTGCAGACAAATTATTATAAAGCACAGTTTTTGTAAAATGTTATTTATTTTCAAATATTTCTGTCAACAGACAATTTAAGTTGTCCTTGTCTAATCTATCGCAAATTTCAAGTAGCGTTTATGGTTAATAATATAAATACGATCTTACTACAATGCGCTAATCTGATGAAGATAACGAACCCCTGATTTAATTACTCAAGTTGTCATTTTGTTAATAGCACTTGTGAATAATTTATTTAATGAGACCAACTTAAGCATTACATTAGGACTAATGCTGCGGCTCAAGCATTGAGTATCTCAGTATACCTCACGATCAAATTAAAATGCTTCGAATGGCTTCACTTCATATAATTTCTTGTGTTTCTGCATTGTAATACAGTAATATATATATATGTAGATACAAAATTAATTTTCTTTTCATTTGATTTAATCGCACGATAATAATAGTCAAAATTACGTAAAAGCACTAAAAAAATCTGAAAACCACCATTATATTAGAAAAATTGAAGAACATCTTTAAATGTACTTTTATGACAGTGCATTATTTATAAACTTTTATAGAGTATGTATTCTCAAATGAATAACTACTAAACTAATAAAAATATGAAGATAATTAGTTATGTTTACAGAGGAAATCCTTCTTAGTAATATACTGCCAACGCTTATTAGCATAGTTCAATCATATAACTTTGAAATAATATTATTAAAAATTTCCTTATCAGAGCCATTAAAAATGTTAATAATGAAATCTAATTTACTCACTGGAACTTTGTATAGTCAGAATAGAAATGCACAGTACTCAACCTCCTTTCCACTGCCCTTTCCATATGCTTGTAATTATATTTTGCGAATCATGAAGACTTAGTGTAAAAAAACGATAACTAAAGTTGCGATATCTGATAACATGTATGTGTCTGTGTGCTTATAAAAATAACCAGCTTCAGGTTAACAGACTTCGTAATAAACCGTTAATACTCTATCTCTCTCGCTTTTGTTTACAGCTTAGTGACATAGTCTGGTTAGATAGTCACTACATGTCAAAAACTCAGGAAATACTAATAGACATATACCTCCTTATGGTGGAACAAGATATACAAACATATAGATCCTCCTTTGGGTCAAGTGGAACATTTGTATCAAACTTTGGTTTTCTCTGTGTTATTGCGTAAAGAGATGGATTAACAAAGTCACGATTTTAGGGCTTTAGAAGTATATTTAGAAATTTTAAATTAAAACAAAACGCTTACAAACAACTATCTCAAGTCTTGTCAGTCGTTTAATTAAAACGTGTTGCTTGAATTGAATCAATGAAATTCCAGTTCACCAATCTCTAATCTCCATGACCAAACTCCTTACGATATTCATGATGTTTCCATATTATATTTTAATAGCACCCTTGCTGGTTACTGAATTGAGTGTTACTCCTTTAAAAATGAATCATCCTAACAAGAGTATACATAGATACATATAGATTTTGTTTAATGCGTATCTAGTATTGTTTTAAATCCATTGAGAAAAAGTGAAATTTATAAACTGCAAACGTTAACTTTTAAGCGTAAGCGCTTTTCGTAAATGATGCTATAGGTTTGGCAACTCTGGAAGGCAATTATAAGGTAGCTAAATATACCGGAATATGTATAAGAGAGAACGGTTGCCCAATTACGGTTACTATTACTATTGCTGTCATGGTATCCGCAAGAAAGCTCCCTTTGAAGCCAATTCTATTAATATAAATCAATTAATATATTTTCTCTATTACGGGAGAGCAATGCCTTCTTACGACATTCTTAACGAAGCGTGGTAGGCACCAACCCCCTCCTCTCAACAAGAAACGTATGAAGAGTGAAAATTTCTTCAATAAAAATGCAAATTAACCAGATTAAACCAATTGGAAACTTAACACCTGTGCAGTGTTTTAGAAATGATTTACACCTTTTTCAACATAATGGATTTTTAAATAACGGTTATGTCCTATATTTATATTTTAGTACATGAATAATATAAAAACAACAAAATAATGAGTGATGCCAATCCGTTTAAAGATAAAATAATTTACTGGTTTAAAAATGTTGATAATATCTTATGCCTTTTCAACGTAGATGAGAACCAAAGCAGAATAGTTTTTAACGTTCCACACTTCTACATCGCCAACAATTACGTTTTCAAAAGAAATCGTAAAGTCAAAATCTGTCTTTATTTAAGCATTTCTAATCTTAATGGAAATCACTCATTTGAAATTTATAGAAAAACACCCAAACAGTTTTTTCTCATCCACTAGCAATCCATGGAAACACAAATTATCAGTATTTCAGTCAATAATAAACATAATGTTAAATATACCCATGAGAATAAAACTAAAGAAATGAGAATCATAAAACTATCTCGCTGAAGAAAATGGAATATCCAGTCTACTATATATTACAGACAATAAAAATTATAATAAACAACATAATAAGATCTAGTCCTAATAATGAAATATATGCGTGTGTTTGTGTACCTTTCAATACTAAAATAAAAAAGTGTTCGAAAAAATCTGTCAAAATTAAAAATGTGCTATCATTTTACGAAACAAGAAATTTTACACTTATGTAAACTTATTGAAACCAAATTAAACAAAAAAGAAGACAAACAAGTGTACTGTTGGACGATAACACATGGGGGTGGTGACTTCAGAGGTTGTAGTAATAAATACACTCGAATTGCAAAGTTTACTCATAAGTTCAATTTAATTTATTAAAACTTACAAGCTCCACTTTTAGATAGTAAATTGAAATGTATGTATTGCCACGTTGCTGCCAATTAGAATATAAGAACTAAAAATGTATATCTTCTAGGTGGTGGGCCTAAAATATCCAATGTTCTCTGAAAATATCCAATTATGCCTACGATGTTTTACTTTACAAGACATTAAAATTTTACTTCCCTTCGCAATGTGTAGACTCACAACCCGGGTTTCGGCGTCTTGGCACGAGACAATGGCGCTGTAGTATAAGAAGGGTTATTTCTAGTCGGTGGTTACTAGAAGATGAGTAGAAGTTAAGAAACTGGTAGCCATCTACTCAAATAATATGTGCCCTGTGAGCCATGAGTCACGTAAACTCGCCAAAACAAATTCGCGACGGTATTAGCCATTTAATGATACAAATTACTATTTATAAAAACGTGTTCGCCATATGGACGACGCCACAACTTTTATCTATCTCAATCAAGCAAATAAAGATCTTCAAGGATACGTTACTTTAAAATGTACAACTTTACTTTACGTTACAATCATTTTTATACGTTTGGCATCAAAGGGCTAATTTTAATAATACGAAAAGATAAATTTTACTTACGGACAAAGCGCGCGAGGTCTGCTCGGTCACATAGTTGGGTTGCTACAAAGGGTTAGAAGAAAATATTCATCCGCGTGCCAATTAGGTAGTTACTTCACGCCCAATAATTTTAGTTCCGGAACATTGGATAAAAATAATATTTAAATTATACAGGCTGACTAGGTTGTGAAATTTACATTATATAAAATTTAATTAACCAATTAACGGTACAGAATAACGCTATTATATTGGGAAAATTGGCAGAAAACATTTATTAAAAGGTTTAAAGAACACATACAAGCTTTGAAAACCAATTACATGTCTTGAATAAAATCAAATTTCGCTAAACACTTACAAAAAACTTACCGTAACTACATAAATATTGAAAAGTATATGGAACTTTTGATATCGGAAGGAAAGGAGGAAAATTAAACACCAAATAACAATTAAATACCTATCTAAATTATAAAAAAGATCCTCACAACATTTTAAATAGCAATATAAACAATAAGACGAACCCAATCTTTGAAAAATTTATAATATTACATACAGAATACTAATCAAAATTACAACTCTGTAATATAAATTTAACATCTGATTAAATTGTTCAAATGCGTATATTTAGTTGTTTATTGTTTGTTATTTATTTACTTCATGGTGTAATTCCAAGTCAGCCGTAAGGCATTTAGATGTAAAAAAATTATTTAGAGCTTAATTTTCACACTGGTGATGGTTTAATACCGAAACACGAGTCTGGAAATAAAATAACGTAAAAGAGGGTTTTAGTGGTCATTCATTAGGCTAATACAAAGGAAGATGCGTGTGCTGTAATATGAGAAACTATTAAATCTTAGTTTAACTATATTATATTAACTACCCAATCAATTAGGTTTGATCTAATTTTGAAATTTGAAAATATGATTGCAATATTGATGGAAAATATTGTTCAATTACTTAACATAGGTTCATTAAGTACAGAGACTGAGGCTCTAAATTGTAATATTGTCTTTAAAGTCCTGCTTAATAAAATAAGATGTTCACAATATTATATAATTAGCAGAGATATCTAGCAACCATGTAAGTTACAAATCGAAGATTTTTTATATATACAGGGTGTTTAAAAAAGGGTGGCTGCGGAAAAAGTGTTTCAAGTAAAATAAAAAACATTAAATGTTTTACAGAATTACTGAATAAAAAATATATAAGGATTTTCAATGAAATTCCAACGATCTTTGATTCCACGAAATCCGTTAACGCATAAGCGAACACGACCAAGGTAGGCTTGCACAGGCTGAGAGCAGAAAAAGTTTTGCCTTTTGATAGGCATCACCTGTTTTACATCATTTATAAGAAGTTAGCAAGTTAAATCGACGTTTAAATGTATATAACAGTTTTGGCAATAATTTTTTTAACGACATCCGTCAACGCATAAGCGAACACGACCAATTTAAAGATACTTTTGGTTAAGGCGGGAGCGCAAAACATGTAACAGTTGAGAGGTATCAGTTGTTTGCTCGTTGAAACAAGTACTGACTGAATATTAATACAAATGTTAAAATAGTTGCTATTTATTCACCTTTAAAATTTATATATTGGTTTTTATTTTAACTTGCAATTTGTTAATATTAAAGAAAATGACAGATTAATTTTTTTAAATCTTTCTCTTATCCATTAAAACTTTTCCTTAGTTTCAGAGATAAAAATTTTTTATAGAATATAAATAATTGTGGCTAGTGTCTAAATAAGATTATTTGAACAATTTGTGCGTGGAATTTTGTTTGAAATTATAAATACACTCACTCAAAGTGGTTTGTGACAGACTTTTGTGAACAACTTGCATAAAGTGATTTTTTTTTTTAATTCCTAGAATAAAAATGTATTATTTACTACAATACCATATTGTACAGCATAGTTACGGGACCTCCAGCAATGTGGACACTGCAAAGTTGTTGAAAGGGTAGTCACAAGTTTTGTCTAGTGTTTGTTGCTGACATAGCCTGGACATGTCTGAACATGTATGAGCTACGTGAGTTGTGTGTTACATTACACAGCTCGCTACAGAAATAGAAACAGCTTATAAATGACACAATACAACGTATGTTCCTTGACATTCAATTTTTTATCCAGTATAGTCCATAAAAATAATGCAACCAGAAATAAATATTGCCTCTCGCGTGAAATTATCAAATTTTATTGCACTGATAATCATACAAAATAATAATTATTCTCTTAAAGATTCACTGCATTTCTGTAGTTACATTTGGAAAAAGTACGTGATATTAAAATTTCATCTTTCGCAATAACGGTAGTATCATATTACAGATCTTGTTATATTTTCCTTGATTCTGCAACATTCGCATTTAACCCCACGAAGATTTGTGTTCGTAACTTCCCAGCAGTTGGCACCTGTTCCTCGTTGTGTTTAGTAGCTTTTGCGTTCCTTGCCTAGTTGAAGTTCGCCAAAGTCTCACGTGTTAGATTGACATTTTTAGTTTAACAGCCATATCCTCACTTTTGATATAAGGATCAGATGTACTCCAAGCAAGTTTTAGTGCCACTCAATCTTTTTGCAATTTGTGTCTTTTTGTTTGAATAAGCATCATATATGCTGTCATACAGATAACTGCTGTTATTTTTAGCACTTCCTTTGGCAATGTGGCCGACGAGGAGGTTTTATAAAGAATAGTAAATAAGATTTATGTTTGAATGTGATCCTGATGTGGTGAGAACGTACACAATTTTAGCTCTGATACTTTGATATTGACGGTTGCTACGTCTCTGTGAATATTGACATGTAAATTATATCTGCAATAAACATTAATTGATTGAAATTTTCAATTATTAATAATCTGAGGAAGAATTTGGTGGGGGACTGAGCTGAAATAAAAGCTGTGATTGGTCCTTTATATTTAACTAGTGTGAAGAAAAGCTTACACGTCAACTTGAAAGATTTATGTATAAGAAATGAGTAGGGCTTTAAATTATTTTGTTGTTTAATGATCTCACGAGGATTTAATTTTCTTGAAAACTATATGCATTTACTTAGTTAACGATTTCAAAAGTACTGTTCACTTGGTCATATGGTAACTCTGGATATATGTATATGTTTATAAAAATGTTCAAAATTAAAGGCAAAATTGAAAAAATAATCTTTTGAGTTCATCACGATAAAAAATGGTTTTATCTATTGTTAGAAAGTTATTTCAATTACCTTTAAGGAATTACTTATGAAATTAAGCACACGAGACGTGCAAAACATAATATTAGTTAGAATTAGTTCAATAGAATTTAACAAAACCTTGTTCAATTAAAAACTAAGCAGGCAGTGTAAGTCGCTGGTGAACTTTCAGAGAAGAAAACAACTGGAAATGACAAAAGAGTTTTTTTCCAATTCAAAGAGGCTTATTGGCCTTTGCCGAACAATTTAGAACGTAAAGTAAAACAATTTAAACGAAAGTTAGTGTGAACTTTCGCAAAGCCAACTTTGTTATTAATGATTCTAAAAGATTAAAATGTTTATTTTCAAGTCTGTAATACGAATTAATTCGAGTGTTTTACTCAATTATTGTATCCAACGTTGAAACTTTTTGGCTTTTACGTATATATCATCAAACCAAAAATTTAAGCATACTAAAAAAGTTATATAATCTGTAGTAATGTTTAACATAGCAATTGTATACATTTAATAAAAGTACTTTACTTTAAGGTATTATAGCTGATTTGTAACGAATTCTATCCACGAGAAGCTGGAAATAAAATACCTGTACTCCAAGACTTGGCTAAAAAATTGTAATGCAGCTTCATTTTTATAAAGTTATATTGAGTTAATGATTCATATCGTTCCCTGGAGTTTGACTGTGCTTTGCAAACATAATTACCATGTATTATTTTTATTATTGCCTTTGGAAACGTGATAACTACGAGAAAATTACAGAATAAATTAATTTGTAAAGGAACTGAGTAAATTATCATGACAAATATTGGAGATGGTATACTAAATATATCTTAATAAAAGATATATTCAATGTACTTTGCATTTTGTACTTGTCCAATGTAATTCTGCATTTTTACGTATACATTTCAGTAAAACTTTACGAAGAAGGTAATGATATTGCATTTTCAGAGATTTTTATCAAAAAATTATTATTTTTTTTTTAGTTTTTAATGATATACGTGGCTTCATATAGATTAATTATATCTATCATTATATCGATTAATGAAAATAAAACTACTACTAAATACCATACTAAATCTTTTCTATTACGTAATTTAGAGCAAATATTTCGTTCATTCAAGTAAAAAAACTATACTAGTGAAGTAGTCTAGTACCTAGTATTTGAATGATGAAAAATATCTAATATCATATTTGAATATCATGTAAAATTATTTAATTTATTTTAAGCTATATTAAAAAAGCAACGGTTATTACAGTTTTCTATAAAAATTACAAAATTACAATGTCCAATACCCCAATAACCACAATTTTGTAGGATGCACTTGGCCCTAAAACTATCATATTTTGTAAAAATCTACAATAAATAAATAAAATCGTTCTCATCAAACTAATTATATTTTTCTGTATTCTGCATAAAAAACATACTTACATTTATATCACTATGTATATTTATTAGGTTTAAGTTCATTTGTAATAATTTGTTTAGTTAAATTTAATTTATCTTGGCGATCTGTGCTTACCATGTTCATACACCTAGATTTACATCTGAAAGTTGAGAAATTCACGGTTAGCGAGCTACGTGTCTTTTATTTTACTAGCTATATTTTAGAGAGGAAAGTATATCTCATACAAAAAAAAAAACTAAATAAAATTACACTAAATATATCTCACACTATATACAATACAGCGAAACAATAGGAAATCACATCCCACCTTTCACTTTGTTGGAGCTGACCTCCCTTATCACTGTCCCATGACCCTTTTCAGCCTCATTTTGTTTGCAAACCACTGGTATACATTTAACAAATTGTAAGCAAATATATGACACGATATGACGAAAAATACTCATGTGATACATACTGTTTCTAAAAACTATATCAAGTTTCTTCAGAGCTCACACGTGTTCTAATAAAAATACATGCATCATACGTTACATATTTGTTTGGACAAATTAATTCTTTGTGTAAATACATTTTTTTTACAGTCTATGTAGTTACATATATTAAATTCAACCTCATGTTTTTTGACTAACATAAGGTTGAAAATGAGTAAACGACTGTGATTTTACTACACCTGCACTAGTTTAAAATAATGTATTGAAATTTTGAGCTCCTGTCATTATAAAATAAGTAAAAATGTGTATTTAGATAGAAATGGACTTTGTATCTATACCTCGTATTTTACAATAGCAATAAATATCTGTCAAGAATATTCTACTGTGGCACCATGTAAATAAATGAATGAAACATTTTTATTCCTTGTTGACAATAATTCAATGCGTGTTAAAACTCTTATTTAAATATTTTTACTATT
This sequence comes from Homalodisca vitripennis, assembly GCF_021130785.1. NCBI lineage: Eukaryota > Metazoa > Arthropoda > Insecta > Hemiptera > Cicadellidae > Homalodisca > Homalodisca vitripennis. The sequence continues at coordinate 99,876,947 of NC_060214.1, forward strand.
AAAAGTAAATTAGATTCAATGATATACAAATTTTAAAACAAAATATTTTAATTAAAAAACCTTAACATAAAAATCAGAGCACCTCTCACAAATCTTACACCTCTCGCGAAATAAAATTAACATCAGATTAACCACCCCCAACGGTACTAAGGATCATTATAATGAATGATCCCTGAGTTAGATGTTCTCTCAATCTCTTTTTAAATGCGGACTTTTCACCAATACATTTTTTATTAATAGGGAGTATCCCCAAATGGTCTACAAAGTTTAAGGTGCGCCTACCGCTATGTTTAAGGAATTCACACTGATTCTTAATAGTATTTTTGTGAGGTTTATCTGCCATCTACTGCATTTATTCTGTTGAAGTTACAACATGTTATGGGTCGTAAAAAATGATTGATAATAGGGAATTCAAATTCAAAAATCCTCAATAAATTTTTTTCATGAGCTTCTTTGAAATATATCAGTTGTTGAATAATATTTATATGGACAAACATAAGTTCTAAATACATTCAATTAAGGTTGATTAGTTATGGTAGACAAAGAGTACCTTACAACATCACCTTCATATCTAATAGAAAGGATTTATTGACATGATAATTACTCAATGCACTCACATCACATTAGGCCTGCACTTTTACTGATTACACATCAACGTCAATGGCTTCAAATGGAATAATTTTTAATTAAGAAAATACTAATACTAATAAAATACGAACTGCAGAAATTTCTATTTTCCATTTTTCCATTTTTTCTGCCACGCCACATTGTCATTGGCTTTTCAAATGCAAATCAGATTTCGTCTTCCGTTTTTTGCGTCTATAGGAGAGAATGATACAGCCAAGACACCAACATTCCATTTCCTCGTTGACACAATACTTAGCATTCATACTGTCTAATTATGACCTTCAGATCTCTACGTTTTAGGGTGATGAAAAATATTATACCAATTATAGATATAATCGTTAAACAGATGAATACCTAACACTTCAGAATTTAACCTATTGTACTTATAATGTTTAGTGTTTGATATTCTTAAAGTAATCATCACTTCATATATACCAGTAATATACCATAAAAACTGCTAAAGATACTAAAGTAAAACATTTTTCTTCTCTAGAGAAAAATAATGAATAATATGTCCTGGTGGAACAATTGAACATGGAAATATTCTTCCGAATGTCTTTAAACAATTTTTTGCTTCCTAAAATAAGTGTAGTACTAGGTCAATTCATTAAAAAATTTATTAAGCCCCTAAAAGTGTAATTATCTTTATGGATCCCATGCCTGTAATTTAAAATAACCGAGTATATTTTCCTATTTGCAAAAAATCTTGAAAAATTATCCAAAATAAAATATTATTCATGCACTTAATAATATTTAGAGCCATCATAATAATAAAGCCGCAATTCCCGGAGCTGGGTTTGTGTGATATTATCTTCCAACAACGACATTACATTATTACCTCTGAGTTTGAATCTACCCTACAAATTACTAATTCTCAGGTTGTAATTAAATCTGTCAAAACTTAAGATCCTTAAACCCTTGGAAATTTGTAATACATCCAACTACCTTAAAACATAACTTCCATTTATACTCATAAGTTAATATATTCCTGAAAATATACTATTTAAGAACATACCTTTACTTGTAGAATTACGTAAACTATTTAAACCTGTATTAAGTAACTTTTTAAGTCTACTTATAAACTATTTGTTTTCCTTTACTGTGGTTTTGTCAATGTGTTAAATTTTTTATTCCATTGGCCTAAATGCGACACAAATGAACTTTCGTACTGAGGTTTCAGGTCAATTTGAATAATCTCAATATTTGCAAATATATTCCGTTTGCTGCTTTAGTACACACACTACACACAACATTTACTCCATTTTAAAATTATTCTAAAAAGTAAAACTTTCACTATCATGACTGAGGTAAATCGTATATCTATATTAAACCACTTTATAGCGTACTAACCTGTCCTGGTTGTTTTACTAATTATTATAGAAGCTTTTCCAAGGGATGCGTTACCTGTAACAGTGACATGAACAGTGAAAAATTTCCTGACTACGTTTAAGGCCCCAAATATAGTTCACAATCTCTGTACTTTATCCTTTATCACACTTCAGTGATGACTCAAAATATCTCGAACAGGGACATCTATTGAAATGCTATCAGAAACAGCCAAATGTTTCTCAGCAACCTCTTAAGTAAAGTATTGGAAATTTACATCCAGTGAACTATTTATTTTCATTGTTATCTCATGTTTTACATTGAAAGGCCTCCTCCCGAAACTTGATATAACTAGGACATTGTACTACAGTATATCTGAAGTAATCCATATTTGTTTGAAAAATCCATTATCTACTTTTCAGTAATTCAAATCTACTTCCATCATATGTTTTTGTTCTTGGAAATCCATGAACACAAAATCCACAAAATAAGTTCGTCACTTAAAACGTTATAACATTGTGTAACAATATGTTATAGCATTTCTCCCTATTACTATAGTTAGTTCATGCTGTACAATGAACTCTTTGTCCCTCACCAGGGTTGTATTGATTAACTCATCGTTTCTATGTCCCCATTATCAACATCAATCATGAGACAACGTGTCCTAATTAGCAATATATATCACCACAGATAATTTGCCACTCCCCTATTCAGGTATTCACCAATTGGTCATGTTCGGGTAATTGGACCAGACATAAGACTATATAGGTATGTATATAAAATCCTCCTGTAGACCAGTTTTAATTAATGCTATATATCATGGGAATCTCAGACATATATGTTAAGGAGGTTAGCAGTCCCAAAAAAAATTTAAAAATATGGACTACATTGCATTGTTCGAAACCCATTTAAAATTACTACTTAAGGCAGCTCACTTAAGGAAAACTCTATAGAGTTTTGATGCTCCATAAAATACAATACGCATTATCTCTAACCTAGGCCTATTGGACTCTTGCAGAACCCATTTAAACATATAAGCCGTTAATCTTATTGCACTTTTCATCCTAGATATAGTTAATTTAGCAAACAAGAAAAATCTGACAAGAGGAGCAATCATCAATCAGACAAGGGGAGCCAACAATTCATTTCATTTCATTTTCATTTATTTATCTCATTTACATATAATACAAATATAGTGATAATAATATACACGAGAAGGTACCCACATGGGCTAAAGCCTGTGTGTGAGAACCGAGTCCATCTTCACTCGAGTTTGCAATCAAAATAATTCTAATATACAATGTAAATTTAGAACAAAATTAAAATTGTATGATTTAAAGATAACTAAAAATAACTAATAGTAAACATACTCTGTTTGGATGCATATTAACTAAATTCAAGCAGTGTAAGGTAATAATTTAATAAGTTATGATAATGGAACGACATGACAAAGATGCAACAAATTCTAGTATATGAAGTTTTATGGCTATAAGATGTAAGACAACATACGGGATGAGCTTATTTTAAGAGCTATAAAAAAGGAAAAGAATAAAAAAAATAAAAAGATAAACAGAAACTAATCATTTTATTGTTGTCGATTTCTGGAACCTACACTCTATCAAAATTAATGCATTCCTTCACAAGAAAAAAAACACACACATGCATGCATGCAAAGCTAAACAATACACTCACACACACTCACCCACACCACACTCACACACACACAAACACGCGCGCGCGCGCGCGCACGCACTCACATACGCACGCACGCCTTAGCGCTCTCGCGCATACTTCCACAACACATACAGACAAAAAACTCAATGCATTAATTAAGAATGTTCGCACTTATCCGTCACCACGGTATTCACAAACTATATATAAAATATCGTCGCAATAATTATCACTCGACACCAACAGATCATTCAGAGTTGATAGAAGTGAGTATAGTGTTTGCACCACTCCTCCCCAATGCAATTAACCAGTTCATTAACTTCTTTTTGTACGCTTCGACTTTAATGTTCCAATTTTTCTCTCAGTTCCAATGGTAAATTTTGATAGATTGTGTGTAGAACGTAGAAAGAATTTGTTTTATTTATAGACTTAGTATAACGTGCTGTGGCGATACCAATATTTAACCTATGTCTTGTGTTGTATGCATGTTCCACTTTCTCTAAAAATGAAAATTTATGTTTGAAACCGTACAAAATCAGAACTTTTAGGAATAGTTGTCTAATATCAAGAATCATAAATAAACGAAATAAATTTTCTGATGGGAACCTCCTTGGTTTTTTGAGACCAGCTTTCATAATAGACTTAATACCCTTCCTAACCATTGCCTAACTATATTTGAGAAACAACCATCATATTGGTGCTAAATACTGGAACATCCTTCCCGAAGAAATTTAAACTCATTGCTCTTGACCAATTTCAGGGAATTGCAGGAATTGAGGAAATAATTAAGGAAGAGCTTTTACAAATGGTTACTGAAACGACCGTACTATACTATTGTGGAGTTTTTAGATGGCTTCTATGAATTTTAAACTTTAAACTAATTGTATGAATGTGACATATTTTAAACGTTGTATTACTTCATGAATTGCCAAACAACTCTTAGGTTAAGCTGATTCGCCTGATTCTCACTGAATATATTATTAAAGATTTATGATTATGAATATCATATTACTTAATTTATCGAGTCTATTTAAATTTAAATATAAATAGAACTTCAATATAGCATTAAAATAATACAGTCGCATGAACTGAAAAGTCATAAAATAATACAAATTTAAGGTACATAGTCAACTAAGTGTTATGATAACTTAAAATGTCTAATATTGTATCAAAAAGTACCCCTACTCATGAACCGAGAAAGTTGACAGGGTAAAATTGTTTATTTGATTTATTTGTAAATTAAAATAAAGATGTTATGTACAATTTACTTTGGGTTCCATATTATAAAATAAAAAATGGTTTATCACATTAAATTTTAGAAAAAAAAAATCTTTTAGAACAATAACAAAAGATTTCCGATGTTTCCACTCTAATCAAACAAACCAGACAGTGGCATCATTGTATGTCATGTTGGTGACGGTTGCTCTGATATTGAATATTGATCTACTGCAGGAACAAAACATTGCAATATCAGGCTATTGCCACATTTTTTATTTCCCATACAATAACAAAACTAGTATATTGTTTGAAATTTGATCTCAATCGAGCATGTAGGAGAAAGGACCATTATGTTACAGTCAATACTGGAATTTAAACTGTGCAGGATGCAAATTTTATATCATTAAATTATGTTATCGGTATCAAAAAAGAATTGTTTTGTAAATAAATAACAAAATAGAATCTCTTAAAAGCTTCTTATTATTGTAACATAATAATAAATTTACTAACAAACACCCCAATAATTATTGAACTTAATTTTTTTGAGACCTTACATACCCCTTTATCCACGGGAAATTATAAAGTAGAAGTAAACAAAATGAAAGAAATTGCATTATTTATTGCCTATAAAACTGAAATGATTGACAAAATTATAGCAAATAAAAATAAAATTATTGAAAGAATTTAGAGAACAACTCTATATCAGACTAATTGCAAAGAACCTGAAAATGGATTTCTGTTTCTTACAAAAATGTAGCTACAGAAATTACTAAAAGTATTAAAAATGATTCCAATATTAATGTATCCTCAAATATAACTATACAAAATTATACTATAAATGTAGTAAGAAATCCATAGAACAGAATGGGCGATGATGAAAAATCAGCAATTTATCAAATGAATTGTGACAAAATTTAATTAAAAATACATTGGCCCAACAAAGAGAAAGATAAAAAAGAGAGTCAAGGAACACAAAGCATGTCTGAATTATCAAAAAGAGGAAATATCGGCCATGGCAAAACATGCACTTTATGCTGGAAACTTGTTTTCAAAATTAAAATTATTTAAACAAATCCAAAACGCAAAATTCCTGTACGCTTACGAACGATGTTTATATAGAAGAACCAACATAATTTAGTAAATAATGAACCTCTTTTTTTTTAAAATTCACCGTTACTGTTTTTCATGTAATTGAATATTAATTTTTTTTTTAAATGCATTATACATAATTCCTGGTCTTTAAAATTTTATCTTCTTATATGTTTTATGTCATATATCTTTATTTAAGTACTAAATATTTGTATTATTACTTTAACCACTTTTATTTCAGTTATGTGGGTCTTATTATAATATGTTCCTTCAACAAATAAGGCCCCATAAAAATAAAATTCTATAATTCTGGGAGTGTTTGTTTACAAATTAAGTAAAGAGAATCCAGCATATTAAATATAGACATGGCAATAATTTATTTTACAATGCAACTAAAATGCCGTAACATTTTTTTTATATTTAAAATTTAGTTCTTTACACAACCTGTCTCTACCTAAATTATGAAAATCAGCTTTCCAATGAACCCTCACTGTGTTAAAATAAAACAAATTTTCATATATTTTTGTTGAATATGTGTAAAGTATGAAAATAACACTATATTTGGCTTATCTAAACAAAAAATAACCTCAGCCTGGTAAAGGAAACAGGAACCTGAAAAATGAGGCTTCATTAAAAGATAACGAAAATACTTTTGGAAACCTTTGAAATTTTTAATCCAACTCCATATAGAAACAGCGTAAAGTATCTATGGTAAGTTACTTAACAGGCCTTACTGAGAGCACCAAGTTCCTAACCCAATTTCAAAAATTAACATAACTTGCTGACAGATTTGGAATCATACATAAAATACAGTTGTACATCTTCTGGCATACATAACAGACATTATGTCAGCCAAATCTTTCTGACATCTTCAGGACATATCAAGTGTAGTTATTTTGACGTGTCATGTTGAAATGTTATACTATTGTACTCCACATGTTTACAAACTTATGTACTCTATGACTTTGGTGTTGCCAATGTGGTCATCCATAAGAACAATTTAAAAATCTCATTAATTATTTGCTGCTAATGATGCCATGGAATTATATACACCATTGAATTCGATGTTGCTAGTTTAGAAATGAAGCTCCGTATAAAAGGTTACGGCTATAGGTTCGTTTATTTTCGAGAAATCGTACAGGCAGACGTAAATAAATCGACAGAAAATAAATTTCTTTAACTTTTTGAGCGGTATTTCTTCCACTAAGGCCTTAGCTAAATAAAAATTTCAATTATGGAAACTAATAAAATTTTTGTTATAATATATTTTTTATTGAATTAGTTCATCTGGGCTACATACCGATATAAATGATAATTATTTTAAAATAATTATACAATTATGTTCTACTCAATATTTTACAAAGGGGAGGTTAGATTAGGATAAGGAGATACAAGTTTTAACATAGTATTTAGTTATTATTTACTTTCACTAAGTGTCATTATACATTGCATTTTTATTTACTGTCATAAATATAAAAAACTTAGTACATTCTTGGTAGATTAGTGAAATGGAAACATAAACATTCCGTCAATTGTGACTTTTCTTCTAATAATTACTTATAAATTCGTCGTTTTCTTTTCGTTGTTTAAACATTTGTACGTTTACTTTATTTAAAAATGATATAAACATATTATATACTATAATTTTAAACCATCTATGACACGTTTTGAAGTAAATATATAATAAAGGCTATCACTATTGATTAAGGAAATACCTATAGTATTAATGCGGTTTAGTTATTAATACGATTATCACCATGTGTAGTAACAGACGAATATAATAAATTGAATTGAATAGAGTTTAAATCCAATTCCATTCAACAAATTTTCTTTAAATAAGACATTATAAATTTATAAAAAACTTAATTATTATTTAAATTTAGTTGATAAATGTAAAAGTGAGTCTAAGAAATACTGGAAGATATTTAAACAAATATTTAAGAAAAATTAGATATCAATAGATAGAATTATTATTATTTGCCATTGGCGCAGTGTAGTGGGTACGGCGGTTATCGCAAGATAACCAGATCAAGCAATCTTGAGCGTGGCCGCTGCTTGGATATGTGACCGCTGAGCGATCCTGTCCTTGCAAGCGGCCCGCCTGCCGGCCAATGGTGGTGGTTCGGAAGTCACCTTTAAGCCATTGGTCCCCAGGTTAAGTGTTAGAGAGGGCTTATTAGCCCTATCTTTGCCTGGTAAAATAATACATTCTTTTCTTTTTTTTACTTTAATTATGATTCATTGGTTCAAGTTTGTGGAAATTAAAATTCTGTTGCTAACGAGTTTAATAAATATCTGACTAACATTGTTCCACAGCTTGTTCTAAAGCATTTGGTTGTGATTTATTTGTTGAAGGCAACAATATACACAATATTGTTTTTCAAAGAAATGTATAAATTATTATTAGTTTATATTGTAAGAGATGGAACAATTGTACAAACAGTAGGGTTTAAGGTAAATAATTCACAATATTTTAGGGTATCTGGCGTCTACTTTATAAATATTACTTTACTACTAAACATCTGCAATTAAACTAGGTTCTAGAAAGAATCACAAAATGTTTCATGTATTAAAATGAATTATTTGACAGATATGTCTCCTACCTTCTTTTGGTAAGACTTATTCATAAAAAGAGTAATTCTCAATTACAAAAAGCGCGCATATGAATAATAAATATACCCTTTTATAATGTAATGTTCTAGTCAGTTATCTCTAGCATTCGCGTCATAAACTAACTCTTATCTATTTTATGTCTATTTTATTTTCTAATTAAACCCATTTAATTAATTTTTTAATTGTTTCATGAAAATCAAAATATAGTTTTCCTATTTATTCAGTAAATATAGTTGTTCATTGGATTAAGACCCTAAAGAAAAGATCTGCCTTTAAGACGCATTATGGTATTAGCGGTTGTAGATATGAGTATAGTTAACTCCTTCAATAATTAACTACTAAACATAATTACACTCACATGCATTAATATTAGAGTGAGTGTACAGCACAGACAATGCTATTTCAGTATAACATGGCTATAGACTACCATATTTTAAAAATCTAAAGATGGATAAATAAAAAATAATTTATTGACTGCACAGAATATTCTGTATAGTCCTAGATACATCACTCCGTTCACACATTTTCCAACGATCCCCATAAATATATGGTTGTAGAAGAATACTAGTGGAGTAGTTAAAGTATTGGGCCCTCCCAAATTTTAATACTGTATACAAAACTAAACATATTATCTCCTATACAAAAGATATTACTAGTTTTCTTCAAAAGGGGCTTTGTTTTTGTATTCAACTACTGTATTCAGTGAGTTACCTTGCATAATCCCTGGAGGTAACTTTTATTATAAAGAAACTTCCTTAATATAATTAGTAATTTTCCAAATAAAGCAAAGAAAATTTGCTCAAAGCTCGAGAGTATGTTCAGGGAATAATAAGGAACATTTGTAATAAAAATGTGTTTTTAACAGTAAATAAAATGTTTTATATTATGTAAGTTTTAAGGAGTGTTAAATTGTAATAAAACAATAGATTGTATTTGTTACTTTAATTTATTATTATTTATTAAATAGCAAGTGGTAACTAACAATCGTATTACCCTAATAACTTAACTAAAATAAAATAGTCTATTACTTTTAAACATAGTTTATGCTAGAAAAAATTACACAAATAATGTTTTTTTTTATGAAAAGCGAATCTTGAATTATTTTTCTTGGTTTTCATGTTTCTTAAATAAATAACTCACTAGTAAAGAGTATATAGAGATTGAGGTCACATGCAAGTGTATGTGTTATTAAATTGTACCTTTCAAGAGGCGGAGACCTCATTAAATTATTAAAGAACTGTTTAGTATAAACATTGATTCATGACAATGTAACCGTATTTCTAATTTAATTTAAACAACGTTTTCAATTTATTTAAATTTATAAAGTGAAATTATAGATTAAGCTTGATAATGATACCATTTTTTATTTTAATCTTTCCTGCAACCGCTGTTAAGCACACATTAAGAAAACATCCAGATAGGAAAAATTAAACTTGCAACTGTTGATGTTTAGCAAGTATTAAGCATAAGATATAATAGTCAAAGTTACTATCTAGCTTTTTCTATACATTTAAAGACTTTTATAAAACGCATCTTAGTGTTATTTGACATAGGTACGCTTCGCACACGCCTTTATATGTGTATGTATTATATTGACCAGTATTAAAAGCAAAAAAACCATTTGAACGAAAAGTCCTAAGATCTGAATAAAAACAATGACTATAAGTATACATATTTAGGCAGATTTTATTGATCATAGCGCAACCCAAATTCAAGATTGGCGTTTGGAACATAATTCACTCAAAAAATAATTGCTCATAAACGTGAAAAGGCTATGAAATTGTCCGAAAAATGTACGGATAACTAACTCCAATGCAATTATAAAGCAATAAACTAGATATTAAATTAAACTTTTTCACTCTATAATATTCTTGAAGTGTATTGCGTATATTTTTCTATCCATCGTATTACATCATAAATATTTTATCTAAGGAGCCTAAAATCTTACATACGTAAGTATGAATGAATTAATATTATCATAATAGAACTAGATTTCCAAAAGTCTGTTAAACCGTAGTGTATGCACAATCGCCTGACAATAAGCTGTTTTGAAAAGTAAATCCTCAGAACTTAAAAGGTGGAATTTGGATGAACCATATTTGATAAAAAAGTTTTGACTGATCTTTTGCAAAATTTTCTTTGCGTAGGAAGCAGCTGGAAAAATAGAGTTTTACTATTTATTTTTTGAACCAAGCATATGATATCTTTTTATTAAAACCAATAGATAAAATCGCACTCGACAAAATCAGAAATAGTTTAAAAAATCTGGATTAGTGAGCAAGGAAGGTGGTTTCTTGATATTTACTACTCACATAATAATAGGTATGATGGTGATTAATGGAATATGTTTTATATCAATAGTGACGATTCCATAAATTACGGAAACTTTATAGTATCATATAAAAAGTTGTATAAGTATATGTATGTTAATACTGAACGAGAGATTGAAAACGCAATTTATACCAATTGGGATTTTCAGTGTATATAGACCAAACAGCGTGCATAAAATTTGGATGCATCATCAGACGCCAGTAAAATTCTGTGACCCCAGACACTACAATGCACATTTCATTGTTTGCATTACTCAGAATTACTACAAAATCTAAGAAATTTATTTACATCTCATATGTTATAATTAAAATTACTCGTGTTTCTGACTTAAAATATACACTTGTCCATCATTGAAACCAGTTATTCTCCTTTCACTATAAATATATCTGATCTAATTAATTAATATGTTCATGCAATAAGTCATTAAACGCCAGTAATTATGCCAATTTTATGTAGAAAAATTCTCCCAATAGTGCAAAAGATGTACACAGCCTCTGTTTTATTTTATAGAATCCATTACGTTTTATGTTTTATACAATAATAAATGAATAGTACCACATTATGAATAAGAAATCAAACATATTTAAAAAGTTTAGTGCAAATCTTTTTTGTTTGGCGTTGATATTACAGAATAGTAAAATATACGATCAGAATAGCATAATATTAAAAATATTATTAATTATTCAACTATTAATAAAATATGATAAACTGGCTTTCTCCGTTTTATAAAGCAGGAATACAAGCAAAAGATTATGTAAAACTTTAAACATTACATGTACAGCCATATAAATTGGCTTTCGTGGCCATTTTTAAGAAGGGCCAAATTCATCCGCTAAATGACCCCATTGCTATAATTTAATTTTCTATAGTAAATTTAAATACTCCCTAAAGTATTCGATGAAGCAGACTTGATAGGGAATATGTATGCTTATTTTATTGTTAACACTGACACTCAATATTCCATAATGCTAAGCACCTATTAGCAAAGGCGCAAACGTAATAACTAGATGTATTTACGTTTGTAAACAACATCCCGTTAGTTTCAAAAAGTGGAGTAAAATTACTAACTTCGTTATAAAATTATTCACTGCTGTGGATTTGTATAAAATACTAGGTGATATGTAAAACACCAAACTTTTAATGTTTTGGTCCCCATTTTGAAACTCAAAAATATTTAAAAGCAAATGTCAATAAAATGTCTATAAGAAAGATCACTTTTGACTCTGATCTCTAGTTTCGGCACATATTGTTTTTCTAAAGTTATGAAAATATTTTTAATAAGATTCTCTCTCATTGGGGGAAGTATTTTGTTTCTTTCTTCGTTTTACCTTTAACCGTTCTACTAATATATATATTAGTAGGTATATATATATAGTAAGGTGCACTAAATATATATATATCATATATATGCACCTTAAGCTGAATCACCCCGTATTATTGTAAAAAATAACCCTGCTGTTACGTAAAATGTTATTTAATTGCAGTGTTACGATAAAAGTGTGCCGTAATAATACTCAGCAGATGTCATGCAGTAGTTGGTGACAGACGATATTTGACTGCGGAAGAGGTGGATAGTGTAACCTATGTCTATCTAAGTATACACAACGACAAAGTTTATATATTATATTACGAGTTTTCATGTCTGTTCCTTATATCACGAAACCATTCTAGATTCCTTTTATGTTTGTAACATAGTGTTTCTAATTTGTATGAAGCAATGACAAATATTATGCCCATGTCATTGTAAGATATTTTTATACTTTGAACCTTTATTCCATGTGTATAAGACCTTCCTGCATTATAATATTAATAAATGTACAGATTGTATCTGACCATTTAATTTCAAAGTTTAATTGTTTACGATTCAACTCAGGATCATTCTATTTTTTACATGGGCTTACGATAATATGCAGGTGTATTACATTAAAATTTGATTATGAAATAAAATATCAGTGCACAAAGTAATGGGTGTAACGTTCAGTACATAGCTCTCGGAGCTTACCGGTTGCAATTGAATAAAAATTGATCCAAAACTCAGGAAATACGTTTCACAGTGTTCCAAACAATAACGTGAAATTTGCGAGGAGTGGAGTATTCACATTGAGCACTTCACTGAGTGTTAAAAATACCTGACATCCTCTAAAGTCATCACCTATTGTAATGGAAGTTATTGCAAAAACAAACTGATCAAATTGATCTATATTTCTCTTTCATAAAACCTATGAATTTATGTCAGTCTTCGAATAGTTTATAAATTTTAAAATATAATTTTATAAAGTAAAAAAAAAAAAAAAAAAAAAAATAGAATGGTTATGTAAGATCTGTTGCATCTAGACCGAGGACAGTTTTAGTATATTACACATTGTTCCGTCATCAGAGAAGTGATATATCGAGAATGAAAGATGTAATTATAACCTAATACAATTTCTGTAATGATCAACATGTTCAGGAATGACATAGAATATTGTTATATCTTATAGTTTTTGTATTTATGTATACAGAGACAACAGAATTTATACATTACACAATTTTAGACTTGTAGTCGAGGAACAAAAAATGGACATTCTCTCTCTCTCTCTCTCTCTCTCTCTCTCTCTCTCTCTCTCTCTCTCTCTCTCTCTCTCTCTTTCTCTCTCAATGTCTTAGTTATTACAGTGGAGCAACTGTTACTCATTCATAATTTAGTACTATATGTAATACAGTCTTCAACTTAGTAAAAATATAATATGATAATGAAAATAAATTGTAACCAACCTTAATACTTGTATTAAAAATCCACGACAAAAAAAAGAAATTTTTTACTTTTTTCAATCAAAGTTAATTAAAGCTATACCATTTTGGAAGCAATATCAACATTTTATGGTCACATGGAAAATACTTACTTCTATAATTATACATAATAAACATTTCCTTGATTTTTGCTGTCCATAAAAATATATTAATCGTGTTTTATATGAAAAAATAAGCTTTCAGGTTTTGGAACTTTATGTGTTAGTAATTGACAAACACCATAGTTGAATATTCATAGTTGCACTGAATTTCACGTTCTACTTTTGGAATGTTTAAAACATATGTACTTATTCACATAAGAGGTTTCACCCTGCATGAAAGAAGAAGCCATAATTGTTGAATTTGCCTTACCTACGAAGTAATTCCATGATTTAATTATCTAAGGCTATATCCTAATAGTTAGACACATTGAATTAAACAATCATATGCACACGGAATAGCTAGGTACTTATGATTGCCCAAAGTTTGCATTTAAAGACCTTTATTTTGAATATTAAACCACATATGAGCTGTATTAAGTGACTCTTTGTTCTCTGAAACGGCGTATTCATCATATACTTTTTACGTGGGAAATATTGGTATATTTTTTAAGGTAGATTATTCCAGTCAGTTTAATTACAAAGGTGACACGGATCTATTATATACAATTATGTTAAATATGCAAATTCAGCAAAATGTGACATATTAAATTACATTTACCGTAAATAATGCAATACGAGGTCTGTGTTAATTACTTTTGTCCCAAAACTCGTACAATATCCACCCAACACAATACCCACCTGACATTGCATCAGTGTCAGTGTTACTGTAATTGTATAGTCAAATGTGTTTAATTCCTATTTGTTGGAAATAACCGATTCCTTTTCCTCACTATCGTGATTAGCGGGACAATGAGACAATGAGAAATATATTAACGTTATCCAGTTGAACTGTGTTTAACATTAGTTTGCATAGGTTAATAATTCTACGTTATGAAAATAAAGTAATATTCTCAAAGTTAAATTAATTTCATTAATTAAAAACACATATATACAATATAATTATCATAATGTGAGATTTTATTACATTAAAACTACATTATTTACTAACGAAAATAATAAATTGTGCACGAAGCTTCATTTCTGTATGAGACACACTGAATGCAATTACGATGCATGTTACTTTACAATGTTATTCTGAGCGTTAGAGAATATGTTTACATTGGATTTACGGTTAACTATGGTGGCAAGGATAATATAACTGAATAAATAATTTTGTAAAATAACTCAGTAAATTTATTAGAAATATTAATATGTGACGTAATTAAAACATGTAGCCTAATTAGTTATTCAAACACATACAAAATAATTTCGTGACGGTTTGTGGAAATATATTATTTAATTAGTACTATGAACTCAAATTAAATATAAAAAATTTGAATGTATCAAGTGGTAGGATGTCTCATGAAAGATTTTATATGTAAGCTTTAAGTTCTATATGATAATTCATTTTAAAGTATATAAAAATGATTTACATTATATTTTATGGTCAACTAAGAAATTTGGCTGAGCATTGCTGTAGCCTACCACTCATTAGACTGACGAAATTTCTCTTTAATTTTTTGGGATATGTAGGCATTTCTTTGCCATAAGATTGCAACTAATAAAAAGAGCTATATACTTTAAATTTTGCATTCAATCTAAACGAAACTTATTACGACTAAACCTGCCTTGTTTAGTATGACCAAGAACCTGTCGTCCCCTAGTTAATGAAGAATATTAAGTACTAACAGAGTACAAGAATGATGTATTTTTAAATAATATCAGTAACAACGAATTTTACAAGTGTTGGTAATTTAGTAAATAAAGTGCTTATAATATTCTGTATAAAACAATAATAATAATAATTTGTAAATTTTGAGTTAAGATCAAGTTCAACTTCCTATTAGTGCGAAGAAGAAGTGCAAAACAATTTCATTTAAAAGTGTTGATACCGGAGACACCCAAATTAAATATCGCAGTGTAATCTATGAAACAAGTAATTTCATTTTCCATCAGGTGTATAGTACTGTATGCACTACGATGTTCCTGACACGATCTCTATCTAAGCACGGTGGATTAACCGAGTTTTCGACAAATAACGTGGCTGTGGTGGTTAAATAAATGTGTAGTATATTAACTAAGCAAGGAAACTACAAAATAGAGCTAAACTCAAAATTCGAAGTAGCCCTTCTTACTATAGCCACGTTATCTCTAGATTTATAAATAATCATAGTTATAAAAAAATTACTAATTACGTGAATCAGTACATATAATCAGGAACTCATACACAAAATAATCAAATTTATCTGCTAAAAAGAGTTTTAGTTTTCTGAGTAAATATTTACTGCTCTTGGGTGTCTCGAAATCGCGTGGCAACACAATGACAGCTGTGGAGCGGGATAGACAACACCCTTGTCAAGAAAGGCTAGTCTATGAATATGGAAAACCATGACCCTGGGGACAACTGCTGGGCAATGTAATCCTAAAATAGGGAGAGTCAGCCATAATATATGTAAATGCTTTGAAGTCTTAAGCTCTAAAGCTCTTTGAAGAAACATCTGCATTGATCACATTTCCTGGCCCCGAATAATGTTTATTGATGTCATAATTTTTATAAGTATTAAGTAAACGAAATGTATTTTGTAGATAATTAATAGTTTGAAAACTAGTACGTATACAACCATACATATCTATTAAATACGCACGTATACATACAATCCTGTTTTTAAATTTTCATTGAACACTTGTTATTTTTAAATTGCATGTCATAGAAACTTGATTTAAACATCTCTCAACTTTTTACTCTAACAAAAATAGCCTTAAATCTGTATCTTTATTTAGCTAATTTTTGTATGAGGATTATAATCCAAGTATAAATAGAGTACTATTAGCTAGTACTATTAGAGTACTAGTAGCTTAAATACTGAAATGTAAGAATGAATTTGTGTCTACTTTAACCATATAAAGTATCACGTGCTCTCAAAATGTCTTTAAACATATTGGGTGATGTTTCATAAGTAAAATATTTGATGTTTTCTTTGTTAACATTTTTTATCTTCGAAGATTATTATGCAACCTAAAACATGACACAAGTTTATATTTAATTGCACAAAAATTTAATATTCTACCAAAGAAAAATTTTCTGTAAAATACGCTACTGTTCAAAAAAACTTAAGTGATCCAAACGTATTCTATAAATTTAGTGTATGGAAGAGCCATTTTAAATCCAGCTCAGGGTTATAAAAAATTATTCAAGAATATTTCACTGTATTGCCCAGAGTTAACGTTTAGGTTAGGAATACAGGTCAAGTTCTTTATAGTGGGATCGATTAAAATGACATTGTCTTGGATACGATCTCTTAAAAAACCAGTTGTAAATGGAAGTTACGTTCCGTAGAGTGGAATATATTACATAATAAATTTACATAGTGAAGATTCATTACCTTAATTAGTAAAAATTGTTTCAATATGCTATTAAACAAGCTGAGGCGTAGAATAAATCTCAATAAAATGAATGAAACTCCCTACGGTACTGTTTTGAGAGAAATACAGGTTATGTGGTAAACACACCCAACTAGCTTAAAACTGACTTTGTATTCTACTTGAAAAAATGTAATTTTATACTGCCTCAAAATTTTTAATATCACATTATTTATCACCAACACACCGTAACATAAAATGCATCCACTAAACTGATAAAAACAAAAAATTACCGTATAAAATATCCACCCTTGCAAAAAGGTTATTTTTAGAGTTAGTGTTAAGGAAAGCCTACTAATTATGTATATGTCAAGTTTGTTGAATTCATAACTTTTCACCAACGTGATGGAATAATTTATTCACTTGATGAAGAACACTTTATATTTTTTTATTGCATAGGCTATTGTCTGATTGTTAGATCACCTAAGGTATATATGTTTTACTATGAATAAACGGTACTAATTAAATATTATACCTATTAAAATGTTTTAATAACTTTTTAAAGGTATTTTATCTGAGTATTTCGAAATAAAGAGTTAAGGGCTCTTTCTTCAAGAAGTAGTTTTCAACTGATCGTTGATTTAAAGCGGCTGAAATTTAATCATCATATTTGCGAGGCAAATTGAAGAGTCCACTCGAATGTTAATGTCTCGTCGAGGGACGGGTGTGGAAATTAATAGATATGGAGATATTTCCAATAATACTGATTCATGCGAATATTAATATTTTTCAACTTTACGTAGCAATGCCATTCGTAGTAAAAATTTAAAGGATAGTTTCAAAAAGAAACATTTGTAGAGTTTTCAAATTAATGTTGCCATGTAAAAATTATATTACAATAATATATTTAATTCTAAAATTTACTGGTTTTTGGGTTGAATCATACTCTTTAAATATTAATTTTGTTGTATATTTAAGGCTTATCAATTCTGGCAAAGTTACACCTTTAACAAGACAAATTCACTGTGTCTAAAGGCCGTTAATTATTTTTTTATTCATACAACAATTTTTCAAATTATATATTTCTGTAATTTATAGAAAAAAGCAATAATTTATTATCAAAAACGTACATTAAATAAATAACTTTTATAAAAATCACTTAAGTAAAACTCTTGTCTGTTGTATGCAAGTTGTAGTGTGTAATATACGTTAATTAAGGAGTTATCTGGAGAGTAATATATCTACAATATGGCTGATATAACCGCAATCATAATCTTTGATAAGAGTATTTTCCCTTGGATGAGGAGATATACAATTACTCTTATGAAAATTCACTCAATGAAAATGTTTTAACCGGTTAAAATACAATTTTAGGGAAGTTTTTACCCAAAACACGTAATTGTAACCACATGAGTTTGCGTTCTTTGTTCAGCCTAACATGCAACTGTAGGGAGTTAAACACTACCTAACAAAGTGCTAAAAAAATACAGAATAATAAGGATTTTTACAAACGCCATCACCATTGTGATTGAATAAATGTAGAATTAAAATTTTATACTGAGTAGTTTCAGGATTAATAGTTAAGGAACAGCTATTAAATTTTTATATGTAATAATCACAGGATAAAAAAAACATTAAAAAGTAGCTTATAAGTAGCTCAATCAATTAATTAAATTTAAAGTGTCATTGAATTCCCGACTATCTTTTCTGCAACCGAAAATATACGAGTAAATGGTAGAAATATTGCATTTATGATTTGGAAAATAATATTCATTCTATGAAAATACCCTTGTTACTGAATACATAGAAATTGAAATGGTGGGGTTCAATTTAAGCGAACTGGGTTAAGCTGTTCAAAAAGGTTAAGGTAAGAAGATTATTTGACAGTAAAACTCCGAGAAATGTCTAAATTACTTTCATAATTTATCATTTTCAAAGCGTTAAAGTCCTTTGAAGTAAACCTATAAATGGCTCCTTTGACCTCATAAGCCAGGATGCGAATCTCATCTTGGTAATGGCTGTAAAACTAATTTTTTGAGGGTTTTAATCTGTAAAGTACGTATAAGATTAGTAAGTACATTTCCCGTAGTTCTATACGCAAGAAATTAGCAGTTTTGTCCTTTCTTTTTCATTTTTTTAACCTATTTACTACAGGAATGCATGATAAAAAATATAAATATTTCATAAACATTGTATTTCTTTTGACACAGTTCTCTCCTTATACTTAAATAAAATATCGTCATAAAATTATTTCATCCGGTGTAAATATTTTACTAATTTATTCTGGGTAACCATTGACTAGGAATTACTATAAAGAAATTTAAAAGGAAATTACAGTTTTTTTGACGATGTAAAGTAAATATTACAAACATTTTTCACTCATATATAAATTTATTTATTTTGTATGTATATAAGGTTGATTTCTTTATTTTATTGGGGCATAGGTATTTATATTGTAAATAATCTATTATATACAGGATTTCTTATGATTGTTATACTGAAAAAATATTACAGTTTATATTCTTTAGGTTTTTTCTAATTTCTAGGTTTTTGAGTAAGTCTATTAAAAACCTCATTGTTCTCTTTAGGAGTTTAAATATGTCATGAAGATATCATGGAAAAAACATTTTCCCGGTTGATATCCAAACCGCATCTTCGCTGAGGTTGCACGGTAGAAATCACCATTCTATAGCTCCATTTTTTAGGTCACTTATGCTTCTATGCTAAACGTTAATTTTCACATGGTTTTACTAATTTTCATTACATTGTATTCATTCTCCAAACGTTCATTGCCAACATTGTTACACACAATTATTACTTCCAAGTTTCAAAGCACAATTTATATGATATCAATAGATAAATAAACGTATTGTAAGCAGGTATTCAAGTATTTTATTGAAAAGTAAATTTGCTTAAGTGTTAGCTGCCCTTCATACAAGAGACATGTATCAGTTATGAATTTGTGAATTTTGTTCCAAGTTTGACAGAAACACAAACCCATAGCATTTTAAGCTTCATTCTTGCGGTGTAATAGTTAGTGTTAAAAATAATAATCCTTCTTCTTTAATGAACATTTTGTGCAGTTTTGTTACAAATTAAAAATATATTTTAGTCTTCAAAGTCTTGAATGTTGAGTGCTGTAAAGCTAGATATTGTCATTCATAACATTGAAAGAGTACATGTTATCCTGAAATATAATGTAAAGGTTGGTGGATGTTATTATAGACTTTGCATAATTTTAATTTCAGTCCACTTAAATATTTTGAAACCCTTTAATATTTAAATAAATTTAGTGTTATTAATACATCGTTTAATTTTTTACAAGTTATCCAACTATGAAGAGCTAATGTAAGGCTCTATTAGTTTAGCAAAATCGAGCACTTAACTCCCGCTGAACTCTATCCTCACGAGCCCAAGCCCTCGCCTAACAATGTGCTAACGGGTTAACTCTGAGAAACTGGCGGCATAAATCTACAGTAGAGACCATAACCGTAAACTTTGACCCGGATATAGAGATAGATGCCATCATAAACCACACAAAACATCCTTCTTTTACTCAATAGTATGTAACGAAGACGGTTCTATCAATTTTTAAATTAATTTACAACGTGTTTAGTGTTAAAAAAGAGTAAGTACAGGTTTACCTTTCTTGTAGTGGTCTTGTCGGTTGGAAGCTTATAAATAAGATAATATTATTATATAACAATATTACAATTTTTTCATACAATTGTAAGAATAAATGTATATTTTTGGCATAACGATTGTATTCACTATCCTAAATCAAAGAAAAAATATTACAATAAATTAACATATTATAATCTTTCTAGTTGGCACAAAATTAAAATGGATAAATTCTAATAAATGTTAAATTAATATATTAATTCATGTGTTTACTGAATTTAATAATTTTAGAAATTTAATTACAAATATTTTGACAGGCATATAAAAATGGTGACGAAATAATGTGAATGTAACCTTTTAACCATTGGATTGAACGGCATAATTTTTATTGTTTAAATGATCTTTACATCATTACGATCTGTGCATTAAAATAGTTAGAAAGCTTATATATTACGTTATTTACTGACCAATTGTTATGTACTAGTTGTTAAAATGTTTGTATTTATTATTGGAAACTCATTTATTTTATAATCTACAACAAACATCCCAATAATATACGTTTTTTTTTGTGAGTCTTTCGTCCACAATTATAATTTGTCTTTTATTTTAGAATGCAACAACAATAATTGTGGGAAATTTTTATTTTCTATCTGTACTTATTTTTAAAATTAAAAATAGGTTGTAATGAACACATACATACAGATTTAAAATATTATAGTTTAGTGAATCACTAAGCTTTTTTGACTTATGCTTTTTATTACAAGTTTGTTTCCCTTGGCTACAAACACAAATAATCAAAGGAAAGTTCCTAAATACCTTAAAAAATTTATGTTAAACATGCAGAATAAATTTAAACACTCCTGGGTAGCCTTTTTGGGGGTTTCTTCTTAATTTTAATAAGGTAATATGTATTATGAGAGGGAAACTGAGGTAGATTGTTATATTATTAGAACGACTTAAGTATTGTTTTTTTGATTTTATTTAGAGATTGGAAAAGCCGCTTCTTTTCTTTATCGCCACTATTCCATGACGAATGCCTTTCCGTGGACAAGCTGAGCACACCAGACTTCTAAAATTATGTGTTCTCTAGGAACAAAATATACCTTGTGAGAGAGAATATGTAATCCTCTCTGTATTTCATCAATATCTGACTTATAAAATTAATTACAGCACCACGAGAATACTCATGTTTAAATAACAATAAGCATATTATATTGGTTTGCCTTACTAATAATGTCTTGGAGTTTACAGCCTTGCGTGTGGTAATTAGCATAACTACTAGTCCTTTATATCTTCCGCTTTACTGTTGAGCTCTTCCAGTTTATAGTAATAACGTTTACATCTCAAAGGTTGATTTGCAGAAAGCGACGTTTACACAGCAAATTTTACCTGTTCAATATTTAAAGCATATATTCTTTTGCTAATCTCATGCGATGTTCCCAAAACCTGTTTTGATCAGTAATATTTATTTGTGATAAATTATTCATTAATTATCTTTGTAAAAAGAAAACTTTTTCAAATCGGTTGAGCAAGCCTTTGCCTGATATTTTTGAAATTTTTTAACTGTTAGAATTTATATAGTGATGGTTATTTCCTTGTAATTAAACAACCAATACATTATTTATTTGACATTGAAACAGTAGAGTGTAAAGTGGGTCAGATTATTCAGAATAATTGGAATATTTTAAGAAGATTACACAAACTCGTCCTGTCTTAGTGTAGTGTCCTATAGATGACAGTAGGTGGATGGTAACCTAAGGGATGAGGATCTCAGAGAGTAAGATAGACGAATAAGGTATTTTAGGTTAAATTTAATCCACCCTTTAGTACGACGCTTGGGTAACAAATATTTTGAGTTTAGCACTCTTATAGTAAACCTATTATGCCTTTAAATGGTTTTGCACGAAGCACTCTGTGATTCAAGACCCAAATCTTATAGAATCTGATTAAAGAAAGTTTCACTTACAATTGCTTCTATTTATTGTAATAATCCTTGATATTTGAATTAAGAAAATTGTATTTATTTGAACTGTGACAGGTCAATTACCAGATATTTCAAATTCCTTTACATATTAATGGGGTTTTATAAATACATTACTCTTAAAAGGTGGATATTACTGTTTTGTTTAATTTTTTATTAAATTTACTTTACAGTTTAATACCTGTAGTGCCGGTTGATGTCTGCGGTTGTGTTGAATGCAAAATCAATAACTTTGCATCGGAATACAGACTATAAACAAACTAATATTATTATCATAGTGGAATATGGGCAGAGAAATAAAAACTAATAATGCGAAGCAAATACTCATAAATTTGTCAGACATTAAAATGCACCATGTCTCTTAACTAAAATATAACAAAATACTGATAGTAAAGTGTTATTAAGGAAGGACTCAATCAAATCTAGTATATCTACTAAAAACTTAAAAACTCTCCAACTGATGGGTTCTCTGTAACAGATGTTTGGGTTTTAAATGGTTACTATAGTAATCACATTTGGAATGGAACAGAATCTCTAAGGTATCGATGGCTACCTACTTATAAATTCAAATATCATTGACATGATAATTTCTCTGGGTGTCTTTTTTGATCGCCGTACAAATGCAAGTGACCAGATAGGTTCCTGTACGAAACTATTTATCTCCTTATTAAATTCGCAAGATCTCCTATTTAGAGTTTTACTATAATCATTAGATTTATCAATTAATATAATTAAACCGAACATGTAGTTATTCTGTTAGTTACAGACATTAGTTGGTTACTTTATATTAACTAATAGAATTTTAAATTAAGTAAATTTGTTTCTTTTATGCTTAATTATAATATAGCTAAATTAAATCTTATAAGTATATTTTTTTCTGCTAGGTTACTAAGTTATTATTTTTGCTAGGTTTTTAATAATATTTGCTATTGTTTAAATAGTTTCGGATATTTCATTGAAATCAAATAGTGAGGAAATTAATTATTTCCGCTATCATAAACGTTTATCGTCTGTGGTATTCATTTCTTAAAAGCTCCAGCTCTCGTATAACATTGTGCCAACTGCTTGGTTCTAACAAATTGCCAACATCTGTCTACAATATAATGGCCAAAACCATTACCTCAAAAGTTGCATTAGTAAATTTAAATGTCAAAATAATTAACAACAACGTTTAAGTACTACATACAATAGAAGATACAATTGATATCATCACTTAAGAACAAAAAATTTACTTTATTAAAATCTTTCATCGGGCGTGTAATATTACCCTTCTCCGCGTTCTAGGTTGAATTGTAGTAAGACAGGTTACGTTCATATAAAATTTACTATACAATGTTGGGCAGATGATTTGGAGGATATTCTTTGTGCTCGTGCTCGTAAATAAAAAAATGATTTATAGTACACGTCACACGGTCAGATTATACTATAGCACTTTTACTAACGAGTGGCGCAGTATCTAATTGACACAAACACCAAACAATGGTATGATCGTAGTACACAATGTTAAATCTATAGAACATGATCGGGGCAACAATGCAAATGATACTGCATTGGAAATAGCTTTACACCGGAATGTAATCATTCGAAACAGAAGTTTTTCCATATGAAAAACCCTTTAAAAGTGCCAGTTATGATTTTACTTTGCTATTACACTTCTTAAACACGAACACTGAAATAATATATTACATACATAATATATAATACATTCAGCTATATTATACTTCCAACTCAAAATTGTTATAAGGTGCTATAATGATACATCATAACAATTTTGACTAAAAAACTACGGACTTACACTTACGGATTTATTCCCAGTGGCCTGTAAAATATCAAATATTACTGAAATGGTCGGAATTTGTTTATGCTCCGAATTGACGCCATCAAAATACCATATTTTAAATTTAAACTTAAAACCCATTAATACTCAAATAGAACACGAGGTTTTTGATATTTTCCAAAGAATAATATCAATTTAAGAGTTGATTGTTCTATTTAAAATTGTATACATATTCTGCTCATGGTAATCAATGCGAAATTGCATGAAATAATGAATCTTTATGTATTGCGTGAAAAATTAAAATGGCTTCTTAGATTGCTCTGTATAAATTTTCTTGATCGGGCCAACGATGAAAAAAAGATACTACTGCATCGGAAAAAGCTTACACTAGAATGTTATTATTGTCGTTAAGTACCATAGTAATACATCATAAGTATTTTGACAAAAAACCTTCGGACTTACACTTAAGGAGTTTTTCCCAGTGGCCTGGCAAATATCAAATGTAATTGAAATTGTTCGATGTGTTTACTGAAATATGTATGCTCTTATAGAAATCTGGTTA
This sequence comes from Homalodisca vitripennis, assembly GCF_021130785.1. Taxonomy (NCBI): domain Eukaryota; kingdom Metazoa; phylum Arthropoda; class Insecta; order Hemiptera; family Cicadellidae; genus Homalodisca; species Homalodisca vitripennis. The sequence goes on from NC_060214.1 coordinate 99,901,993, forward strand.
TATTTGTTTTTATTTATTAAATTATAAAAACTATATACTCACAAATTTCACGGCACTCAAATACAGTATTTAAACTTAAAATCCAATAATATTTAAATAGATCAAGAGGTTTGGATATGTTCCAAAGAAAAAAAACCAAGTGTTCATGATGCTATTTAAAAGTGTATGCGTATGCCGCTCCTGTTATTCCGTGCGAAATTGCGTGGAGTGATGTATTGTTCGGTATTGCGTGGATAGTTATTTTGCATACGATACTGCATTTTTAAGAGTTTAAGCCACAGGTCGTGAACAATTTAATCATTGCAGGACATCTGGAAAAAACAATAAAGTAGCATATATACTACTAAATTATGTTCAAACCCTATTGTAGGATGGTGAATATGATTATATTTTCTTTGTAAGTTATGAGACACGTGTGTTAATTTTAACAGTTATAATAATAGAAAAATTAATTAAATAGTTCCTTTAATGTAGAAACCTAATTTCAACATCTAAGAGTGGTTGATGAGTGGTCAATTTTTAGGAAAAATATTGTTTGTTTTTCTTTGAGAGTATGAGGCTTCTCTATAACATTTAATATTTATGTGACATCGGGGAGTTCAGATACACATTTTTATTCTAGGGAATACAATCTCATTGTGCTCCCTTTGATTGATCTTTAATAAAATAATTTATAATTTAGTTTTTATATGTTAGCCATTAGACACAGGCTTGCCAAATATTTTACTTTATCACATTTCGGGAAGTCCGAGGAATAGCAATGAGTAAGTAAGTAAGGGATGATAAATAATGAGATTATAACACTATGGATTACCTAGATGTCTCCAGGTGCTACCAAATGTATGTAGAAAAATCAATTATTCCAAAAAAACTTTCGTCAGTAAGAGCGAAGAAACTATGTAGCAGCCAATCTGATTTCATAAACTGCATTGAAAAATAAGGTAAAACATTGAAAGATTTAAATTACCATGAAAAAATTATAAAACATCTAATTAAAAATCAAAATGTAAAAAAAATCATATGATTATTCAAGAAAACTTAAATGTATTACTCTTCCCTGGTCCACACAAAATTAATTCTATTATAAAAATTGGTTTTAATTTACTTTATATTTCGCCGGAAACTTCAAACCTTGTTTAAATATCATCAAGAGTAATTTTTATAAGACCTCTAGATTAGTTAAGCTGGTTAACACACAAGTTCCAAAATTTATGATAATAGAAATGGATGTTATCCGTATAAAAACCACTTTGTGGAACATGTAGTACATGAATTCTTCAGGAGAATTCAAGATCAGTAATACTGGAATGGCCTAACCTGTAAGTGGCAACATCGTCTGTAATAATAAAAATCAGATATACCAAATTAATTCCAAGTTTGCTCTAAACAATATATTACCATAACTTACAAAAATTTAAGAATTCATATGGCAAGGCATAGGTTTGATATTTTCCATCACGATAAGGAAAAACCATTGGCAATTTTAGAACACATGCAAAACAAAATTGAGGAATGTTTTACATTAAAATGAGTACACTAAATACTACCATGTCCGGATGAAAATTGCAACAGATGAAAATTAAAGTCCATCAATATAGCTTATAAAATCATATTGAAGACAAAAAAACCAATTGGTCTCAATATCAGATAATTTTGTAAAAAACTTTGTTATAGATTATAAATGTGTGAAAAGTACAAGTAATAATCCATCCTTTACAAAAATACACTTTTCCACCAATATTAAATTATAAAAAATTAACATCACCTGTACTGTATCAAACTGTACATACTGTGTTTACATTTATATATTTACATTCTAGTTTTTCGTTTTATAATTTTGTTATTATGTATTATTTTATATTTAAAACTTCCAGTAGGGTACGACGGTATTAAATCCCCCGAAATATAGAAGTGAATAAATGTTTCTTTTGGTTCTTCTAATAAAATATATATATATATATATATATATATATATATATATATATATATATATATATATATAATTTCAATAAACATTGAATCACAAAAAGTACTTGCTCCGCCGGGAGTCGAACCCGGATCTCTCACTTGCCGGGTGAATGTGCTACCATTACACCACAGAGCGCTTACTTTTTCCGATTCAATTATTTTGTATTTGGCCCGTATCTGTCACATATGCGTTTAAATAAGCAAAACTAACGAATATTTATATATATAAATATAAAAAAAATAATAATGTTATTTCATCGACCAACTATTTGATTAATTTAATGCAATTCGTCCTTACAATGAACAATTTTAAATTTAACGACAAAAATTATCTACAAATTTCGGGTACAGCTATGGGCACTAGGATGGCTTCCTCATATGCTAACCTATTCATGGGCGAATTCGAGAAGAAATTTCTAGCCTCACAAAATCTTCAACCATTAATATGGGTACGTTTCATCGATGATATATTTTTCACATGGCATCATGGATTGGAATCTTTGCAAGAATTTTTTAAGAATCTTCAAGAGTCTCTCCTTTGAAGTTTACATGGAACTATTCTGATGTTATGATAACTTTTTTCAGATTTAGACATTTTCTTTAGAATCAGGCTACATAAAAACAAAATTGCACGTTAAAACAACAAACACAATGAACTATTTAAATTTTTCACGTTGCCATCCAATATATATAAAAAAGTCTATTCCAAAAAGTTTATCTATACGAGCCAAGAAGATATGCAGCAATGATATAGACTTCCTAAATTACATTGAGAAATTAAGCAACACTTTTGAACATTTAAATTACCCAGACAAAATTTTAAAAAATCAAATAAACAAACCAAAAAATCCAACACGCTTCAATTATAAAACATAACCAAAGTTTTATTACACAGTTTTTTCCTGGACTACACAAAATTAACAGTATTATGAAAATTGCCCATAATGTCCTACTTTTCTCTCCAGATACCCAAACTCTTTAAAGCGCCCAGAGTAATATTTCGAAAACCTCCAAATTTGAAAAACAAACTTGTCCAACCTAAACTACCTAAATTACACCAACCCGTTACTAATGGATGTGAACCGTGCAACAAAAACACGTTGCGGTTCTTGCAAATTTATGAAAAACTCTAGGGAATTCAAAAGTAACGTAACAGGTTTAACTTATACCATCATTGGCAAAGTAAACTGTGACTCTAAGAATGTAATTTACCAAATTAATTGTAAATTTTGTAAGAAACAGTACATTGACAAACATCTAACCACCTTAGAGTCAGAATAACAGGGCACAGATTTGATATTTTCAAAAAAGACAAGGAGAAGCCATTGGCCAAACATGCTGCTGAGCACAAAAAAGACAAAATTAAAGAATGTTATAACCTTAAAGGAATTAATAAGGTCCTCCCTTGTCCTGAAGATAATTTAAATAGATTAAAATTAAAAAATCTGGAACAAGCACATCAATTACTTTTTAAAATTAAAATACCCAAATGGTCTAAATTTAAGATAATTTTAATTTCAACTTTTTAATTTTAAATTTTCCAAATTCCCATGTGTGCCATTAAGGATATATCAGCTGGGTTTTTGAATGTTTTAGTTGCGTATTTACATTTTTGGTTATTTTATTTGTTGTGTTTCTTGTTTCTTGTTTTCTTCATTTATATTATGCTTCCTGAAGATTTGGGTATTAAATCCCACGAAATATATAGAAGCCTTATAATCTTTGTTTTTTTCATTTCAATAAGTGAAATAGTGTGTGTGTGTGTGTGTGTGTGTATACATGTATTACATGTTCAGGAATCGAACATAAAACCTCAATGAACTGGATTACACTCTATTACAATAAAATTAATACTGTAAATAAAATCTATGAGACTTTTGTATTGAAGAGTCATATTTAATTAATTTTCAAATTCATCCTGCTTCAAAATAAAATATAATTACATAGATAATGGTCGTTGAAACCCTAATGAATGTTTCATTATATTAAATAACTGAACTGTCCGTTATTTTAGTCCAGTTGGAGAACTAATTAGATTCCTGTTGATCAGTAGTTTGAGTTTATTTTAATAACAATGTATATTCAATAAGCTAAGCAGAGGCAACTAGCTGTGACAATATTGAACAGTCACCAGTATCATTGACAGATCAATAGACTTTACTTAAACTTAAGAACTTAATTTGTTTAATATTAAAGCTCACTATTTTTCCGTAAAACTGATTGAACTTAAAAAACTGTTAAAAACTATGACCTTTCCTCATATACAATAATTAAGAATTACCTGAGCATCATTATGATAAATTAAAGTTTATATACGTGCCAAAAACTGTATTATTTATGAGAAAAGTTTGTATAATGATAATAATAATATTCATGACATTATGAGTTATTGCTTTTGTTAAATATTATTGCTATAGTGAATTAACATTAATGAATTAATTATCCTTTCTAGTCTTACGTAGAACAATTAGAATTGAGTGAATTAGAATCACGTGTGTGCCACACCACAAATTTAATACTTTTAGTATGTCAAAGCTAAATAACATATAAACAAATATGAAATACTATGGGTAATACAGTGAAATTTTAACTGCTAAAGAAATTATCCTATGACCTTATATTCTTAAAAATACAACCTTAAAACGTTGACATTCCTCAAGATGGCTACGTAAGTAGCCGAACACTTGTTTCAGCTTTTCTCGAGGTAATGCCTGAACATCCTATGTAATCTTTTGCTTAGGTTCATGAAAAATTTCTCTTACGACTTTGAAAAACCTTGAAATTCAAATAGCCCCATATAAAAAAGTCAAAAACGGATAGATTTTGTGATCAAGCTTGTCAATTTCAGCCCCAAACCTTAGATCAAACAACCATCAAAATCATTTGTAAGGGCAGACATGGATAGGTCTGCAAAGTTGGGCAGTAAACCCCGTATTGCTTAAATCAATATTTATGTCCTCCAGTAAAGGAATATAAACGTTATTCAGAAGCTGACTTCACAGTAGTCGTGTTTTCTCCCGTTAACTTCAAAGGAGTAAGGTCCAAAAACTCGCTCTGTCATAACTGGACACAATACTGTCACTTTGAGTCTATGTCTACCGGACCTGTCCTAGTTGCATTAACCATATTAAATGTTCCCAATCTAATTTAGTTTCAGAAAAAGATATAGGTAATATAACTATGATAGAATATGTGATTATTTTTATGTGTAAACATCTGGGAGTAGCAAATAGGCTACTGCTGTCCAAAATATACTATAAGAGTAGTAAATCCATCATTAGGGTAGATGTAAAAATTATTTTATCACATTTGCACAGGAATTGCTAGTATTGGATATTAATCAGTCGTTCGCCGTTCCTTTGTAGCCTACAGACGTATTTTTGCCGTTAGTTTTCAGTGTGATTGGTACATACAGTGACATAATTGGTGCATCAATCATCTTGACCCTTTGTTGTATGCTCAAGAATAGTTTACGTAAACGTTTTCAGGTTTACATACGTATACCTAATACGAATTAGTTATTACACCTCTAAAACTGTTTTTAAAGGATTCCCCCCTATTCATTATTAAATAAATGAGTTTATCAGTTTGAATTTTGGACAAAGTACTTATTCTAATACAACGAACGCGATTTGAAGATCCAACTTGTTTTATTAAAATAGTTTTATGAAAATTCCAATGTTTGACCCAATGATAAGTATGCTTTCGGTGTTCTTTAATGAATGTTTTCATCATGAAGGTATTTGTAATAACAGTATGAAGTGAAAATTAATCTTATACTTATTTAATTAAGTTTTTAAACTGAAATACGTTGCTTTCAAGCAAATAAGTTGCTAATTTGAGATGTAGGAAGTTATGTACAACTTCTCACTTTGAGTACAACACTCTCAACTCTCGTAAACCCCGGTCTCTAGGTACATAACCTAGCTGACATGAATGTGTAAACTTTCTGATATAATATAAAAAGTTATTCACTATAATTGTATTATTTTTTTGTTGGTTGCAGCTGTAAAAATATATATTACATACATTTGATTAATAGTTTTCTGATTGCTTATATGGTCCTGAAAATAAAAAAAATGTCGCATATTTTTGATATAGTAAAAAGTGTTATCACGTCATGTTACGATTTTATTACATTCATGAAAAACACTGATGTAATATCTAACAAAAACGTTTCTTGTAAATTCTAATGTATCAGTTAAAAAGTTAATGTGATTAAATTCGAATGGTGTAAGAGAAAAGGCCTGTACTTAATACCAGGCTTTCCTTAGGTAATGATTTGTATTAGGATAAAGTTTCAGCGTTCAACATAGAGAGAAATAATGGTGATAGTAAAAAGTACTGGTCTGTTGTAAGGGACATAATGAAAAAAAGAAAGCATGAAATGAAAAAATTCAATGTTAACAATGTAAGTTTGCCTTTTCATGAAAATGAGATTCTTATTAGCAATTATTTTAACATTTATTTTGTAAATATAGTGAATGATTTAAGATATGAGTCTTTTGGGTGTGACATGTTTATTGAGGGTCATTTAGATAGTGTTGTTTAGTTTGATAAGTTCACCATAGGTATTAACGATGTGCTTAGGATAGTCTCCAGTATGAAAAATACAAAAAGTTCTGGTCTTGATGGTATAAATATTTCATCAATAAAGAATAATATTGATACAAGCACCAGTCCTTACAGCCATTTATGACAAATCATTGAAACAGAGTGTCTTTCCCCACAAAACTTTAACGACGCAGTTGTGGTGCCTGTTTTTTTAAGTCGGGTGGGTGATGATATGCTCGTCCTCCTTCATATCGGCCAATCCCCCTATAAAAACTATTGCTAAAATATTTAAGGTATTTATTAAGGAGGAGCTTTTAAAATATTTTTTAAACCAGAGCATTTTTTCACCACAGCAATATGGGTTTTTGCCAAATCGTGGTACTGATTTGGCAATTGAAGAACATATATGTGAAATAGCATCATCAGTTGATCGCAGTAGGTGTACTTTAGCTGTATAGTTGGATTTTAAGAAAACGTTTGACGTTGTAGATATTGATATATTATTACAAAAAATTAAGGGATATGGTATAGGTGGCCTTGCATATAAATTACTAGAATACTTTTGCAAAAACAGAAGACAAACAGTCAAAATAAACAATACATATAGTGAGTTATTGCACATTAGGTACGGTGTTGCTCAAGGTGGGGTGGCAGGTCCATGATCAATGATTTAATTGAGTGTTCCGTTGAATTCTTCCATATTTGCCTATGTAGACGATACAGCTATTGTGTGTTCAGCTGTGAACCGCTATGCCCTTAAAGCTAAAATAACTACAGATCTAGAGGTTATTTCAAATTGGTTAATATTAAGTAGGCTTTTGATAAATAATTCAAAATCATACGATGTTCACTTCATACGATGTGGATAATCTCACGTTAGAATTTCAATTAGTCTGTCACAATCATCAATGCTTATATGAATGTATATGTGAAAATATTGGATTTTTTGACTCAGTTAAGTACTTAGGCGTTTTTATTGATATCAAGTTAAAGTGGCATAAACATGTGGAGTACCCAACTGATTTTGAGTTTTCCAAAATCAAAACTAAAAAAGAACAATTATGCTTTATATTATATAAGGAACTTTTTAAGGAAGGAGCATTTAAATTCCCTTTACAGATCTTGGTTCGAAAGTACAGCTCGTTTATGGCATCATTCATTATGGGGGGACTTACCCTACAGTATTAAAATCAATTATTGTAATGATACAAAGGTTTGCAATAAGAACTATCCATTTTATAAAAAAAATCAGAGAGTATGTCTTATTTATTTTCGCAGAAATGATTATCTTACAATTGATCAGTTGTATTTGTTGACTGGTTTGTTGCATACATATAAGTTTTTTTTGACAAATATAGCTTGAAACAATTTAATGCTCCTACGCGAACTTCGCAATTCATTACTATTTCAACGCCCAATTTCAGAAAAGAATTTCTTAGAAGGCAGTTTTGTTTTGTTGGAAAATAAATTTCAATAAGATTATTGTACACTTTGGTAACGACATTTTAATTGAGGGGAAACCTCGTCGTTTTAAAATGAAAGTTAAAAGCGCAATTCTCAATAACGAAATTAATATATAGTATTGGTATTAGTCTGCATCTCAGAAGCATAGCTTGCATATTTTGTGTAATGAAAAAATTTCATAATTAGTAAATCGTTTTAAACTTTGTTCGTATTAAAAATATATTTATTGAATTGTTAATTATATATGGTTTATTGTTGATATTTCTGTTAGAATTTATTGTATATTGTTTTTGATCTGTAGTTGTTTTCTGTATATTATTGTTGGTTTGTATTTGTTTATTTATTGCAGATGTTTTTTGTTAGAAGTAGCTTTAAAAGTGTATTGTTGATTTTTAATACTAGTTTATTTATTTATTGTTGATATTTTTGTGAACATTTGTAGTTAAATAATTTGCCACGGAATTTACTGTTCAGATACTTGTTTTGTTAAACATCGAAAATGCATGTTGTTACTTTGTTAAAAGTTAGAAGTTAAAAGTGTTGATATAATGACGAACTAATAATTGTTACAAGACTGGCTGACAACTAATAATGTATGTCGTAATTAATTTTGTTTCTTATGTTAGTAGTATTTCCGCGCGAGCTCTGTGAGCTCTTGGAATGTATAAAAGTATTGTAAAGTTTCTTTAAATAAAGCATTTGTCTATTGTCTATAGAGTCATTAGTTTTTGATAATTTTAATTTAAAAGCATGTTTAGAGATTATTGTGTTTTTTCACTTTGAAACAAATAAAATCACGTTTATTTCCACATACAAAATGAAAGACAAAAGTAAATCTTTATATTGAAAATTGAAAATGATAACAAATGTTGCATTTGTGTATCTAATTAATATAAAATATACAAAAGTATTCTAGCAATACACTTAAAAATAATTAACATTAATTAATTAACGGTGAAATAATATAAAAAAGACTTATGACACTATGTATAAATCAATGTAATGAATAAAGAGATAAATTGAGATATACATACATATCCACATACAAACACGCATACCTAGTAAAAACCGGCATTACATTTGCTACATCAATTCTGAATAATTTAAAATAAGATGGGAAAAGTGCCTACATGGGCCTTAATGGCCTGTGGCGTAGACTCGAGTTGAAATTTTTACGATTTGAATTTTTATCTTGAGCAGTGTATAGATTAATTTTATAAAATGCTTTAATTGAAAGAAGTCATCTGAAGCAGAATAACGTATGGATATGGCTTGGAATTCTGATAATTAGCAATTGTAGAGAAAGTAGAAAAAAACAAATAAAAATATTGAATAGTGAACAAAAATTAATAAGAATAGGATAATTACTTAAGTAAATGGATTTTTCTATGTATAGTTTGAAGAGGAGACAAATCCCTTCTGTCAGTTGTCAGATAGTCTGGGTCCGTCTGTAGTCAACAGAGATAAGTGACTGGGCCCTCTCATTGCTTATGAGAATCAAAAAACTCCTTTAAATTTGTCATAAGAACCTCAAGAGAGGGAGAATCGAACAGGCTGAAATTTCTTATAACTATTAGAATAATTTCGATATAAAATATGTGCTAGATAAAAACTGTTTTCTGTCGCAAATGATGTTTGTTAGTGAATAGTGTCAATTCCGACTATATTTGCATATTTTGTGGTATAATAATGTGGGATTGTAGAAAAAAATTACTTAAAAATAAAATAAAAAATTAATTTTTAAAATTAGCTTCAAAAAATTTTTTTAAATATGAATAAGTAAGACTTTAATACAAGTTGTTTTAATAGGCAGAATTCCTGTTTCTTGAAACAATAAATCAGAGGGATATCGTCTACACTTCGCAAAACCGATTTTAGAATAGGTTTATGAACTATATCTAAACTTTAATTGTGTGAAGTAAAAGCACCCTCCCCCCAATCAAGAGTGCCATAAGGAAAAAGGGATTGCACATAAGCAAAATAAACTATTTTAGTTTCATCAAAACTTAAAATTCGGGAAATCATTCGATAATCAAACTAAACACCTAAATATTGGTATGACGACATTTCATCGATTTTATTACAGGCACGTACATTGTTATAGTGATTATTACAGTTATGAATAATTAACTCGTGTAAGTAATCTGAATTTTATGTAAGAGAAAGGGGCATAAATTTAGATTTTGAAACGTTAATTGATAAAACATTTTGTTCCATCCATTTTTTAATTGTATTGAGGTCATTTAAAGATTTATTTTGAACATCCTGCCAAGATTTACCTTTGATAATAGTCAGCAAAAATAAATAGTTACCATGAATCTGCAGTTTTAAAATGTTGTTAATGTATATAAAAATAATATAGGGCCCAGAGTGCTTCCTTGAACTACACCATAGTCCACAGGAAGCTCATCACCATTCACACCGCAGGACAGACACAAACTGCTGTATGTCTAGCTGATAATTTGTAAAGTCATTTATTTCTATCTACACTATCAAATGCTGTCTTTAGGTCAAGAAAAATTAAAAAGGTCCTCATACCATCTGATAATGTATGATAAATTTCTTTGTTTACATCAAAGAGAACGTCTGAAATGTTTTCATCAGCCCTAAATCCGTATTAACACTCCACTAAAATATGGTTGCGTTGAAGGTAATTTACAAACTGCTCTTTTACGATTCTCTCCAGCACTTTGGAGAACACACTTAACAATGAACTGGGACGATAGTTATTTTTCTCCGTAAATTTGCTAACCTTGTGAAGTGGTATTACTATAGCTAACTTAAAACTATCAGGAAATATAACATACGCCAAGCTAAGATTTAAAATGTGTAGAAAACGTTTGGAGAAAATATTAATATTGTCTTTGAGTGCAGAAGCTGGGACACTGTCATAACCAGGAGCGGACCCGCCACGTAGTGCAGTAATGTGTCTGATAACGTCCAGTTCAGTGACAGTCCGAAGCGTGAACAGTGAGTCCCGCCCGTTATCTGCATAATCGATAATTAATGCACCCCCGGTGTTAATTGCACTTGCCAAGTTATGTCCAACACTACCAAAAACATGTTGAAATTGTTAGCGACTTATTTACATACTCCATGAGTAACACTCGGTACATAATGCAGATACCTTTCTACCGGAAATAAACCCTTATTATTTTTTTTTACCTGTCAATTCGTTAATTACAGCCCAAAACAATGTACGATTATTTTGGTATTCGTTTAATTTAGCCCTGTAGAAAATACACTTAGACTTTTTGATAGAATTGGAAATACATTGCCTTAACGTTATAATTATCTTTAAGACTTAGATTAAAAGGCTGTTTTTAAATTTTTTTGTTCAATTTATCTCTATCGCGGATTAATTTGATTAGATCATTTGTAATACAAGGCTTAAGCCTATTCGTTCTATATGACCTTTTAATTAGTTACAAAAGTCGTATGCAACTGTTTACATTTTCGTTCTGAAAAATCGTCTTCCAGTCAATATGAACAATATTACGGGACAAGAGTGCAGAGTCTCTAATCGTCTGTGAAGCTGTATTTGTCATAACCGATGGTGCTGTAACGGGAAAAGTAATGGTAAGACCAGTACTATAGTGATCAGTTATCTCAGTCTGTAACACAGCTGCCTGTACGTTGTTCATGTCGTTATATCGTATAATAAAGTGATCCAGGCATGACTTTCTAGTTTTTGTTACCTTTGTTGGTGTATCTATACAATGAATGAGACCAGAAACTACAATACAGTTCAAGTATCTGTCAGTATAAGGGGAGTTTGTTTCTAGAAAGTTAAATTTGAAATCTCCAACCTAGATAATTATTTCGTCCTTATTCAAACTGTAAAGATAATGTTCTAAAGAATCCATAAACAGTTGAACGTTTCAGTCAAACGTACGGTAGAGAGCCACGAGACAAAAAGTTTTATGAAAAAAATTTAAGTGGAGTTTTATGCCGTACGTGCCGCATATAGAAAATCTGTAACTGACAACCGGTTATTGCATTAAACAACTGCACCATCGGCCTTGTTACCCTGCTTATCGGTAAGTACAAAGTCAAACCCGTCAATGGTCCACCCTTTCACATCCCCTCTCAGCTAACACTCTTTCAATATTATTATATATAGCGAAGGAATATCGTTAAATAAATCTAAAGTTCGTGAAATTTTTTTACTTATGCAATGGCATGTTATAAATTTATCTACAGAGTTACTACTTACGAGAAAATCTTTGTATTCAAAATATGATTCCAGTTCTAAACAATTGTTGTGGAAAAACAAAGAGTTGTCATCATTCTCAACCATTTATGCCGTTCAAGCCCAATCACCTGCACGGCAGGTTAAAATATATGAAATAACAAGTATATTTTATAAATGCATATATGTACCCTTGCATACACAGAAAATTTAATTAGGATTTAAATATTGCATATAAAATGTTACTTATTTTTACTTCAGTACGATGCATGTATATAAATCCATATTATTACAATGTAATTAAATAAAAATGGCTAATTTCAGCAGAAATTTAAAAAGATTGCATGATTATTACATTTTAAAGTCTTTCAAATTAAAAACATTGCAGTCTTACACAGACCAATTTAGAAGTTTGTGAATTCTGAACATTCAGTTTTATCATAAAATAGTTTCTGGTAAATTATATAGATATTAAATAATGGAAAGACAGACCAAATGTACTAAATGTAATTTAAACTATTTATTATTATTCTTATTTTTTTACACCTAGGCCTATGATGCGTTATACAATATACAAGCGTATGCTTTGTAAAAGTTGCTAACAATTTAACACAAAAGAACATACAATATCAATATAATAATGCTTAAATTGTTGCATTTATTTTTTCAATGTAGTAATTAATTAAAGAAAAAAAATATTGCAAACATGTAATTTAGAAAGAATTTAATTGATTAGTAATAATTAGTTACATTCTAAATTTATAATCTGAAAAAATACCGATACTGAATTATTTCATGAAAGGAAAACTGTAAAATAAAATTTTATCCTCTCTTACCTATTAGTAACTTTACATTCTCATATAAATAAAAATACAAAACCATACATACTAATAAAAACTAATTACATCAATCACATTGTTATACTTAATTTATCATTTCCTCATACAATAACAGATCGAGAGAAAATTGAAAAATATTTTCTCTAATAAAAAAAGTGTATTCTAAAATTGAAAATGTAATTTTATATTATGTAAAACAATACAAATCAAAATTAAAAGTATCTTCTTTATGACATATAAAGGGAATAAAACAATAGAAAAAAGGTTATTATTATACTAACGAAAGAAACACAAATTTATAGGCATATAAGCTTACTTATGTAATGCGAACCACAAAGCAAAGTTATCTCTTGTTGTCAAACCTGTCGAGATCCACCATCATGGTGCCGCGAACAGCCTCGGCACCCTCAGTAGCTTTCATGACGACCTTTCCTTTGAAACATCCGGCTACGATCTTCCTCACTCTCTTAAGCCGGCAAGCCTTCCCCAGAAGTTCTTTATTTTGAGGTGTCAGGTGGTCGTTCACGTATACATTACTCTGTGTGAGAGGTGGGTGAATGTCCGCGGCGTTTAAATACTTCTTTGTCCTTACTTACATACTTGGAGATGAAGTTTCATTATTTTTAAGGAGTTACTTGAATGTTTGACTGTTCTGATTGAAATTAAATCAAACAAATTTATTCTCCATTGCAATTTACATAATGTTGACCCATAAAGTTTAGTTTTTAATGAATGGAGAAACTAACTGCATATAACAATAGCCTGCCTGCAGAGAGAAGTTAATATACAAAGTAGTTTTAGATGACTTTGTAAGCTTCAAAGAAGGAAATATTATTTAAAAAAGATTGCACGCACTGTAATTAGAAGACAGAAAAGAAAAATTATCATTTTTAGACTTAAAAAAAATTATATCGGACTAGAAGTTTTGCTGTTTGACAACTTGGAAAGATCAGGACAGTTAAGTAATGTTTTACTGAATACAAAAGTACTTTAGAGCATCCGTTCCCTTCTTGGTACAGACAGCAAACAGTTAATTTCATGCTACTTACAAAAATATATTCTTTATTCATAACATATTTCATTGGTTTTGTTAATCTTTACTATTATGATGTGTCCGAAGAAGTTAGCATAGCTATCAAAAGGCCTCAAAAACTAAAAAGCTATAAATATTGGTTCTTGTAATTTCAATGTACTGATTTAGGCTTATTGTGAATAGCCAATACAAGCCCATCTTTAATATAGGATCTAAAGTTATTATAAAAACCATTTAAGATTTAATTGTATCATTTGCATCGTTTTTAATGGGAACTCAGAATATGTTTTAGTCGTAAATTTAACTTTAACTCTCTTAATTTATATCTATACATCTATAGTGTGTAAAGTTTAACTTGAGCTAAGACCGCAACTATACTTGTAGTTGCTTACATAGTAACTATAACTCACTGTTATGTAAGTGGCACCACATTACCCCACAGTCCAACATTACTGCAGCCATTAATTAGGTAAACGCTCTCCGTCTGTTTCCCACGTGCCATGCTATGACAAATTAGTAGTTTGATTAATTGTAACTCACATGATAAATGGTACTATACGAAAATTGGTTAACGTGTTTTGTAGCGCGTAAAATACATTTTTGGTACGTTTTTGTAGGATTATTTTAGTACACCTAGTTATTACACCGTCCTATATTGCTACTAAAGTTACTACTAATATAAAATCGGAAACTCCATACTTTGTAACACGAGTTACACAACTAAATACTTAGGCATAATTGCATTTAGTTGTTAGTTAAGACAAAGTCAGGGCAGTGAGGATAGCATACCAAAGTTGAAGTATCATGTATAAAACAGACAAATACGTAATTCAACTAAATAAAAAAGTAGGTGTATGCATCTCCACGTAAGGAGTACAACTCTTTACCGAGGTTACATAGAAAATGTGAAGTTTATTGCTCATGTCATTCTTTTAGTGTGATGTGTACAGCCAGATAATTTATAAAATAACTATTTATTGCTTCCAAGTATACAGAAGAGAAAGTCTGCTGGAACATCTGACCTATAGACTTGAATGATGAAACCACTGAAATCCGATGGTCCTCAAATACATTCATTGGTATTTTGAGGTAACTTAAACATTCAAAAATACCATTTTTAAGCTCAATTAATCTCAAGATTCCAGTATGAAATACAATATAGGCGTTTCTTAAGCACAGCTAAATCAAATAGACATACATAAACCATATTTAAACTCTATCTTGTCTGTAAAAAAAAAAAAAAAAAAACTGATACAACGTAGTATCTAAGGGCACGACGGAATGTAACAGAATTATTATTAAATATTTTAAAAATCATATCAATACAATCAATGTTTTAAAAAAATTGATTCTATGAATTTCTTGTTGAAATTATGATAAAGCCTACGTAAAACTTTTTTAAATCCGCTCAGAAAAATCTCGTGTATTAACAATACTATCGCTAGAATCGATGTTTCTTGTACAGAAATTAAGCCTTCCGCAACATTTTGTTGTATAAATAAGTTAATTTACGAGTTTAAGTGTGCGGGAAAGATCGAAATAGAGTCTGAAAGTCCGAAATAGAATTTCTCTAGCACTTTAAGGGAAAAGATTTTTTTAACAACTAGCCATTAAATATTTTGCAAACCTTAAACTGTTTAAAAAATATTCCATAGTTACAGAATTGGATCAGGATCTTGTAATTCATGAATTAATACTAAGACATGGGTATAGAAGGCGGTATAGAAACATTCAAGTTTGATGAAATTTCAACCGAATAAAGCAGGTGTCTATAAATGAATTTGCTAACCCTTGCAACTTTAAAAAACCAGGTACAGATCTGATGGTACTAAGTAAATGCTGGTTGAACGTACAGTAGTCTATAAGATTAAACCGTTAATCCCTAATTTGCATTAATACGTCAGTTTTAGATAAACCAGTAAAACGAAGATTATAAATGTAATTTATTTAACGTAACAATCACTAGTTATTAAGAAAACACTCAAGTCAACAAAAATATGAACTAATTGATAGGACACTCTTATACTTATTGCATGTGTTGGAATAATACATTTTCAATATGCTTCAGTTTGATCAACATCGATCGGTTACAGAATGATAAATTTAATATTGTATTCCTTGCTGACAGATTCCGACTTATAGAACGTTGTGATAAAACTTCTCTTGTCAGTGGCAGCTTAAAGAATTTTTTTAATTTTATTAAGATGACTAATCCACAACACATGACTAAACACATTCTTGTTTTCGCTTCAAGTTCATGATAGGCCAATAGCAAAGCTACTTGTATACAAGAACACGAATTACCTTGAAACATCAGAAAATAATACTAATAAAAATATCTGAAGCATAATTGTTTATAATATAACGGTATATAATATGTATAAATAAATAAATAAATATATATATATACATATTTATAGATTATTATATATAAATATATTATAAATATATAACTATATTATATTTATTATATATATATATTTATTTATGCACCTAACAGTATTTGCACCCTCTTTTTTATAATGTGCTTCTTTAAACAACATTTCCTTAATACCCAAAATAATCTTCCTCTGATCTGGTATCGTTACATTTATGATATTTTCTTTATATGACAACATGGTGAAGATCTCTTTAAAGATATTCTATATTACCTAAACACATTTTCAAAATTAAATTTCACTTGGAGGTATTCCCACACAATCATTACCTTCCTGAATGTTGATGTGTTTTTTAGAAGAAGTCTTCCTTAAAACAAATATTCACGTTAAAGATAACAACACTATGAAATACTTAAATTATAATAGTTGCCATCCTACACATGTAAAAAAGTATTCCGAAAAGTTTAGCCATTCGAACAAAGAATGTATGTAGCAAAGAATCTGATTTCACAAATTATATTAACAAATTAACAAACACACTCAAAAATTTAAATCATCCCTACAAACTTGCAAAAAATCAAATTAATAGGACAAGAAATTTTAATGAAAGCAAATCTTTTCCCCTAGATAAAACTATATTTTCCACCATAACATGTTTCGGCCGAGTGTTATAAAAGGTACGAGGGGTTATAATAAACTTCATTTTTATTCGCTTTTCTTTGAATTTGTCTAACTGATGGAGAACGAACTGACCTACTAATTTAAAATTACCTAAGAAGCCCCATTTCTGTAAAAAGTATCAACTTGTAGTACTACATGTCGCTCCATGTAATTCGCCTGAGCGTTTGCTATGAATTATACAAAAAATAATAATCATAATTAAATTAAATGTTAAAGTTATTAACTCCACGTTAAAGTGTTATCTTTTATATTAGTATATAATTAATAGAAAACTAATGACCTTTATAACATTATTTTATTGTCATACACGTGTTTCGGTATTCACCCATCGTCAGTGTATATTAACCTCTAAATTAATAACAATCAATTAAATATACAACAATAGTGTCATATCAATTTGACAATTGTTTTAACCCTAGATTGGTAACGCTCCTAAAACTTTACTATACTGGTAAGGCTTCGTCAGGGAGACTACTTTTAAGAAAACAATTATTTTTTACTATTTTATTTTTACAAAAATGAATTTTTTGTTTACAGAAGTTTTAAATATTACACAAGGTAAATAGTTTCAGTAACTTACGTTAGATTGTGCATCTCCTTGCACCATTGTCCTTGATGCTCTCCACACATCGCGCTCGGTAACAACGCTCGCAGAAGTGAGTGAGTTGTCATCCGGCGTTTTTTTTGGAAGGGCAGAAACTGCATATTTTCCGTCCTTGCTGTTGGACAGGAACTGGACGAGCTGCTGGTTCTTCTACATGAAGAATTCTCGCAAATGGATTGAAGAAGAGGTTTGCTTAAGTTAGTCATTTGCAAACGATGTTCCATCCAAGGACGGAGAAGCTCACAGCTGAGTTCCTTTGCAAATTGCCTTCTTGGAATAGGTTTTTCTCCTTTGGGACACTTTGTTATGAACATATATAACGTAGGAAATTAAACCAAAACTATATTTAATACACCATAAAATACACAAAGAGGCCAGCGCCTTGTTTTTCGGCTGGTCGACATTTGACAACACATTTGGTCTAAGGAGTCAAACCCCTCCTTTGGTGGAGTTGTAACTCTCTCAATTATTTCTGGCTTGTTGCTTTTATTATTGATACTGGGTTTTTTTTTTTGATCGTGCATCGTAGATAAAAGTAAAACAACTTTTTGTGTTCTTAGTTTTGTAAGACACCATGGTTTTCTGACCGTCAAAAACAAAACATTGAAGAACCAATTTCTCTAGTTCCCGGATCTTTCATTTCTGGAGGGTACTTCGGGTTTGTCACGGGCGCAATGTCCCGACCAAAGTCAAAGATATAGGAGGTGCTAACATTTGCTCAGCTAAAGGGGATGGACGTGAACCAGTTTATCTAATGTCACATTTCGGTTTGTACCATAAATTGGCCTCATCAATTCTTTGGCGAAATATAGAGCTTGAGGAACATCTCGTGGGGTGGTGTTCTTGCCTAAATAAGGCATTGCATTACACATATACTTGGTTCCCGAGTCACACATCATAACTAATTTTATGCCATATTTTGCAGGCTTGTTTTGGCATGTACATGCGGGAATTTACAAACCCGCCTCTGAAAGCAAGGAGTTGCTCATCAATCGTAGTGTATGATCCAGGTCTGTAGTTTTCTTTACAAGAAGCAATGAAAAGTTCCCATATTTCTCGTACTGGAGCAAAAGCGGTCTTCTGCTTGTCTCTCCTCTCTCGTCTCTTTTGGCATCAAACCTAAGGACAATTCAACAAAAACGAAAATCGTTTAGCACTCATTGCTGCTTTGTATCTCTCCCCACAAAACATACTCGCTATTAAATAGTTCTTCAATATGAAGATGATTGTCCTTTTGAGCAGCACTTAATACAAGAATGCCTAAAAAAGCATCAAATTCCTCGTTTGGAGTCTCAGAACATGTGGATGTGATTGAAGCATAATTCTGTTGCTGCCTTAGTATGTTAGCGTTTGTATGTTGAGTGATAATTTGTTTAATTTGTTCAGTCAGAAACAAAGAAAAACATTGTAAAGGAGTTATTTTATTTCTTGCGTCACCAGTAGGACCTTGACGAATGTGCACAACATTTCGGGCAGCGGCTCGGGTGTTGTGTTGGGAAGGAATATTTTTCCAAAATTTACCATTTTTTCCTCTCATGACACGAATAGGGCAGACAACGTGTTTTGGATGAGACGATTCTGGAAGTTTACTCGTAGGCGACTGGTTAGCAGAAAGGGCCGGAGGTGGTGGTGCTTCAGCAGCAGGCGGTGCTGCTGCTTCAGTAGAGGGCGATGGTGCTTCTGTTGGGGGCGATGGTGCTTCAGTAGGGGGTGGTGTTGCTTTAGTAGGGGCCAGTGGTGCTTCAGTAGGGGGTAGTGTTGCTTTAGTAGGGGCCAGTGGTGCTTCAGTAGGAAGTGGTGATTCCCGAGAGTAAGTTTCAATTACACATTCAATAGTTGCGGAAACCGAGTTTTCTTCATCCAACTCCATGTCTTCACCTGTTTCAGCACCAGGGAGTGGAGCCTCAATAGTCTGAACAGAAGGAGGAGATGGTTAATGGAGCTTGGTTTACAGCTAGAGGTCTAGTTCCAGCAGTACAATTTTCAGCTTTAAGATCTGATGATGCATAACAATATTTTTCTGATTACAAATTCAATCGTTGTTTTAACAGCATCATCTTCATTCTTTTTTGAGTCCTCTACTATACATACTAAGTCTTCATCATCACTAAGCCCGCTATCTGGTTCGTAATCAGGGTCGGCATCTGTATCATCACTACAATTGTCTAAACCCGAAAAATATGGTCTATCATCAACAATCGGCAGAAACATCACTTTCTGAGTCAGTGTTCTCATTTAGGTAACGTTCAATACACTGTAGCCTTTTTAGTTCATCAGAATTCATTTTGAAACCTGTCAAAAAATTATATTTACTTTGGATAGGAAATAATAAAAAAACCAACCGCACAAAGAACACTACACAAGGTCAGTAAACATATAATTTAAACAGAACAATGTACCGTTTCGTCACTGTGACGACGTAACTAACACACAAGAAGTATTGCTTCGTCAAAACAAACGTTTCTATGAAACAAGTAAGGATTCGTCCACAGAACTACGCAATATAAACTTAAAACTTACTTACACGGTGTAAGGGTTCGTCGGAGTGTGACTACTAGACCACTTTACGCACAGATACAACAGGGCTAGCGCCTATCCCCTCCACTCACGCACCCGGATCAAGGTCAACTGAGTTGGCACTAACGGACACGTAAAAACAAACAAACCGTTTCCGCAGTACACACAAACTGCTGTTTTGCGTCGTCATCAAGACGACGCCCCCCCCCACCCCCCCCCCCCCCCACCCCCCCCCCCCCCCACCCCCCCCCCCCCCCACCCCCCCCCCCCCCCACCCCCCCCCCCCCCCACCCCCCCCCCCAATTATGAAATTTATTTTTTTTTTAAAATTATAAAACGGGGAATCCCAAAGAGACTAAAAAATATGTTGAACACGGTTTTATGATACAAATTTTTAGAAAATACGATAATGTTATCATGTGATATTTGGGTCGGATTGGAAGGGAAGCCATTTTACATTATATTTGGGGGTGCCTTCAATGCTTCATCTTGTATATATCGAAGGATAGAGTCGGATGATAGTGCAGATACCAACTTGGTGTTAATATCTCCAAAATGAATTAATGTAAAACATTGTTTTTATACACAGCACTGCTATGGTAAGAATTTTACATTCAATTTAATGTTGAATTCAAGCCTAGTCCAACTTTCCTGTTATTGCAGCGTTTGGTATCTGACAATCTCTTCAGACAAACATGATCTAGATCCCAGTGTCAAGTCTGAGACAGCGTTCAAATACTCAGGCGCTATATCTAAAAAAACGAACGGACTTGAAATTTTGAATGCAACTTCAGCGAAGCCTCTTACGATATACGTATTGTAGTTAACTTCTTAAATTGTAGTTACAGTTTGTGCAATTTTGGGCAACTAATAACATAAGCTATTCAGTGAGAATTTAATGTATTTTTTTAAAGTAAAACTTTAAAATGGTCAAATTTATATAGTTATTTTATACAATGAACTATATATGGAATGTTGTGGACTATCCATTGTATAGTTTATTTATTTCTCATAAAGGAAAGGCTAATTATTCTTAGCTACTTAGCATACACACCGTAGCTTTGAAATTCATAAAAACTTAATCTTCTTCAAAAAGGATATATGAATTTTAGGTTAAATCTTTTGTTTCTAATGCGCAAATGTTTCTGTATGAATCGTTACTGATATAACATAAATTATATATATTATATAATATTATGTAATTTTGATTGAACACTCCTAAAAACTTGAAAATGAGAATTTTTTTTAATGTTATATCAGTCTATAGTTTCAAATAATCTCTCTTATAATTGACCGTTGATCTCGTTAAATAAATACAGGTTGTATCGGTTTTTACGTATCGATGAATATTCCAGGCTGTAAATTTAAAATATTAACATTTAACCTCCATTCAAATTTTTACTTGTCGTATCGGCAGATATAGTTACATAACATAAAAATCCATTTCAATATGTGACACTATCATTTGATATATTTGTTTTCTTTTGTGGTACATTACAACTTTATTGGTTGCGATTTGTTTCATTCTTACAATATTTTTAGATTGTTACTTCTTTTTTGATTGTTGGACAAATTGGCGTAAAATTAATTGAAGGAAGGAAAGGTTTGAACCGAGTTTTTCACATTCTCATCTAGTATTATAATTTTTTTATAATTAAATTATATAAAAAGTTCAATACCTTTATATTATTCTGAATGTTTTTCCTATTTTTTATGTTGGCTATTGCTGCAACGTTCAAGTTAGACCCTCATCTACTTGAGGAATCTTGGATTTACTTTCATTCAGAATCAACGTTAAATCAATCTATAATAGTAATCGAAGTGAATACTCAATTCGCCCAGTGAAAATGCATAGTTGAACTTGCATTTTCATGGAAATCATTCTTTTATATGTTTAAATTAAGTTTCATGCACAGTTTAACATCTGCAGGTGAAATCCGTCTGGGGTTAACTTTCCATTATACATTTACATTCTCATTCATGAAGTAAATGTCATAGCAGTGTTCGAACAATACAAGTTTCAAGTAGGTTGTTACAACAATTACAATCCTCATATACCAGGGTCAGGCTGTTACTATGATACTGTGAACAATATCGTTGATATCATTAACGTGATCATGACGTTGTACTATTACGTTACTATTAATGTTACATGTGTAAATAGTAACATTACAATTTCAGTATTACATATCGTTACATTATGGACTGAAGGTTAGCACAATTCGGTTTTAATGACAATTACATATATGGATGGCTAAGTACATAGAATATAATTTCGGCGGATATGACTACAATGTGGCCGGATGTCCGCACAGCTGCTGGGACTTTATTGTGAGCGAATCCACGAGAGCGGAATACACTGATTTGTGCGACAGGTTTACCAACATTTGCGGTGTAATTGTGTTCGCACTAATATGCGCGTCATTTCATATACGTTAGTGCATGGTTATAATATAAGTTCGTGGTCTGTGGTATTTGCACGTTTATGACAAATAGTAAATATTTATTACTGCATATGTAACCCAATATGTAAAAATGTAGTATACATATTTGCCTTAAGAACATTGGAGTATTATTACTATTTTACCTAATTAAGTCTAAGGTTATCCATATATATATGTGTGTGTGTAATTCCAGGCAATATCTCAAATGTGTAAAGGATTTATACTTTCATCGGACTTGATACTAATCCACTAGGAGACTAAAGTCTACGAGTAAAACCTACCTATGTTTACACTATTTTATATGCCTCTCTGCTATAAAATTCAGTGCGACAATCAGTAATATATCTTTTGGAAAAAGTATATTTGTCCATAAAGTGTATAATATCAACTGAGATCGTATTTCAAAGATTTCCAGTACTGTGAAGTATACTTCTTTTGTCTGATAACATGCAAATTCAGTATTAAATAAAAACTATAAATAATAATTAAAGTCTTTCAGAATTCCACTAGATGGTCTTTTTATAAAATACTTGAAAAATTATATATTCCAGGCACATGAAATAAACTCAGCCGAGGGTGAAAGGGCGCTCCAGGTGATGATGTGTCAGATAGGTGAAAACACTGGCCCGTGAATCAGAGCGCGTTAGCATTTGTCTACTGGCTTATATTCTTTTCGTATTTTATTCAGCTAAATTCTATCAGTCAGAATAGAATATAATTTAGCTCATACAGATTACTATGGACAAGATATGTAGTAAATGCCAGTCATAGGAGTATTTTTCTGCTATAAGGATAATGCAGAATCTTTAAAAATCATGTCCTTGTCTATCTCACCAAACACTTATCTGCAGGATCAAAGGCTTGCCTCTCCATCCGCATCTGCGCAATAATGGAGTTGAGCAATTATTGATAGAAAGTTTGTACAGAAAGAAGTGCAAATAAGTTCCTCTTAGCCCAAGAAAGATCTTTATTTATTCTGGTATCAAAATTAAAAATTAAGGGCCAATATAAAATTCTAAATGTTTTTGTATCATGCGTAACCATGATTAAAACCACACAATCGCAGAGTAAGCAAAATTTAAACATCCTTAGTGCATTCATGTGGTATTATATCATGTAGCATGGTATCTAAGCGATGAAATCATTTTGTTGTTCTAGGTAAGAAGTCTTTTACGTACTGTGGATATTTGAATAGTTGTTATATACTTATTGCACTCTAGGATAATATGTCATTGCAATTTAAGTTAATACAGTTTTTAGGTTCCTAAAGACCAATAAATTTTAGTTCTAATATTCTTTTTTAAGTCAGATGAAGTTAAATAATATAGGTCTATTTACTTGTTGTTGTACGGTATTTGTATGAATTATAGATCACTCTAGTGTGCGTTATTTCCTGCCAAACAACAAGAGATCAAATTCATGATTACTTTTTTATATTTCTTATGATAGTCATTGGAATATATTCCTAATAAAATTAAGATACACTTAAGAAAAAGTTTACAGCTTTAGGGCTTGAGTTTGAAGAGAGAAAAAAGCTCTAAAATTCCTTTAAGATCAAGATTTTAACTTTGATATTTACATAAATAGTGTAGAGATATACAGCTTTCAATATAAAAAGTACATAGTACAAAACAATAATATCATCGAAAACTGTACTGAGAAAGTTTTAAAACAGTGATATGTATATGTTACAGAAGGCAATTCAAAAAAAGTGGGACAGCTGTCATTGTGAGTTTACTTAAATCTGACTTAATTTTCAAATCATTTTTATACTCAAGTTTTGAATATAGAATTAATTAAAAATTTAAATTACTATGGAAACAATATTTCTTAATTGTTTTAAGTTAATATTTTATAAATTTTAGCCAGCTAACTAAATTCTGAGTGCTCAGAATGCACTGGGTTAAAGGGTATCTGGTAAAGGAGGTGAGTGAAACACTGAGTCTCACTGGCAAAAATTATATCGTGACGTTAAAAAAATTCATTGCCTAGGTGAGTGGAATATCTTAAAAAATCTATCGCATTAGTTGTTCCATGCTCAGCAGGAATAGCAATGATGATGGCGATTGTATGGTACAATAAACTTGTCTAATAGTAGCCTACAAGACGTTTCTTATAAGATAAGCATTTAATAAATATATTGAAAAAGGTTTTAAATTCATAAAAATGTTGTGTAATTCTTTAATGCAGTAAATTAAATTAGTATAGGTTTGCTCTTAAATTATTTAATTGAATAAAAAAGAATTATATAAAGTTTTACTACAATTTAAATGGATTTTAAGCGCGTAAAATATTAACACGATTGTATTAAATTTCTTACTGCTGTCCTCATATTTTTCTGATTACGCGGGGCTTTAGTAAAACATATAAATAACGTAGCATATGATTAAAATTCGTAAGCTTTTAGCTGCATTTGCCTCGTTTGGTATGTAAAAATAGAGTTTTTTCCTCCCCCTATCGATTACCACAGAATTGGAAAAACTCATTTCGTTTTAAATTATGAATGAACATGGTTTTTTCAACCTTGGTGTTATAGCAAGTTAAAAATCAAAGTCGTATGACCTACCAGGAAAGGAGAATTTTCTGGAGTAGGAGAGAAGTATTTTTAGCCAATTAATGCCACAAGATGACAATAATTGCATTGTGACACAACGGGCCAAAAACTGTACGGTTATCTAGAATTTGACAAATGGGCGTCGGAAATCCATTGCTCCAACATCAAAATTCTGGTGTAATTAAGAATTATGAAACAGTAAATATGTGGTTTGGGAGAAATAATTATCATAAAGCGTTTGGTTTACATCACATATCAAATATGCATTCTAGGTGTGTGATGTTTAACGTCTATTCTTCTTAATAAATTATCACATTATAAGGTTGCAACATTTACTGGGACTAATTTTATGATTTAAGAAACAATCTTTAGGTAATCGTTGTGGTACAATATATTACCTTTTCATTAATATAAACATGTCTTTAGTTAGTTTCATGTATTTTTTAGTTTGAATAGCAGATATACTGTAAATAGAACTAGATAAAAATTATTTATATTATATATGTTCCTTTGATGGCGGTTTTACATAGCACATTGATAACCTCATTACCACCTCATTAGATAGTTTTATATAGACCATTGTTTTATTTTATTACGTATTTTGTAATAGCACTTTTTTGCAATATAATGGCGCTTTAGAAAGAAATATGGTTTGTAGTAATTATGTTTGTAATTAGTTAGTTTTTGTACAATTTTTTAATTACAAACACATAATTAGTTATGTTTGTAATTATGTTAGTAATTATGCCAATTCAGTTTGTAGTAATACTGCCAATTGCTATCGAAATCCTACGAGGAGGGAAGTAAACTCTATATCTCAATCAAGTCATTTTGACAGAAAGCTAGCTGTTTACTCTATTAATGCTATTTATTACTAAGGGGCCTCCTTATGAGAGATGTAGATATTTTTTACTCCAGTATCTGTTTTGCCATTCCTGTACATCCATGCGGTTGTCTATAAGTATGCGCCACGTCGGTTTTTTATTATACCGCATGCAGGTTCCATCTAAGGGTATAAGCGAACTTTCTTAGCGAGTATATTCTTCTTAACTTAATAAGACGGCTAGTTTGCGCTTCGCAATTTTTTCTAAATAATATGTTGCTATAAAAAAGAAACAATTTAACAGAGCACTAACTTGCAAAATAAAATTCAAAAATAAACCTTACTCAATTCTATCTACCTGTATGATATCATAGAATGCCAGTAGAACACTATCAGAGTGTTCAAAAAATGCTGCAACAACCAAAATCATTTACACTTGTCTGAATACTTCTTTAGTTTCAAAAGCATTCCGAAAATTGACGAGTTTATATCACAGGTTTAGGAGACTGAATGACTGGATGACTGACTCTAGGGTAGGAATGAGGAAAATGAATGAAAGAGAATCAAGTTGAATGTAAAAAATAAAATGTATGAATGAGATTTAGATGTAGTTTAGGAATAAAATATCTTGTGATTTTGATCAGAAGTCAGAAGTCAGAAGTCAGCATGCTTTTATTCATGAACTTTAAGTACAGAATTTGCGTCATAAATTAATAAAAAACAACATATACTATCAATAACAATAGTAAATAGAATGGTGTGAAACAACAAACATGGCTGACTGACTACAGTCACAGTAAAGTGAACTCCAAGAAAAACTGTGTATTTTAAGTGGTAATAATACAACAAAATATATATTTACTTGTGCACAATACTTACCTTGGATCTCATGTAAGTTAAAAAATCAAATATTTTCTTTCATGGAAGCTTCAGAACTTTATCAAGAAACTTTAATTAAATACTGAACACTAACAAGCAAGTAAACTATCAAGATTAAGCCAAGTTAAAAGACTTTCAATAATCAAGCATAACACTTCACACAACTATATTATTCACTCCAAACTTATAAGCTTTTTAAGATTTAAAATAATATGAAATATAATTCGTGTATTACTCATCTAATGAAATAACTAAATAACAGTGACATCACTGCCAAGTCACAAACTAACAGTGATATTCCACATCATACAGCGTTGGCACACAGCTGCTTGGCCACCTGTAACTAGACAGTGACCCAGACACCTTGTCAGCATTGTCAGCGCTGACCTACAGCAATACAGCCAGCTGCTGTACTCATACTATTGACACGGCACTTGATTGCCATTTAATCAAGAGTTTTTAGGTCTATGTGTTTTTGACAAACTTCTCTTATTTTTTTTCACTATCTGACAAAAGCAGTTGATTAGCACATCTAAATCAAATAATATACAGTAATTCATTCATTTATACTCTGACAATTAACCACAATTGGAAAGCCTATATTAAATTACACAATTTTTCATACTTTTCTGGGAAAATGCCTCCAAAATACCCGTGTGGCACCTGTGACATTGGTGTTTAGGTTTTCAGGAATAAAATGCACTGGTCAATGTCAAAAATGGTATCATGCAGGATGTCAGAACATACTTGAGAAGAACTTGAAAAAATGGGGTGCTGACGAAATTGACTTATGGAAATGCTCTCTGTGTAGAGGTAACCAACAACTGTGTCCTACAGTAGAAATTAATGACTCAACTTCATCAAATTGTGACATCCTTAGTAGTCCGATTCAAGGACTTGGAAGTAGTAATATTCAAAATAGCTCTCCAGATATCTTGAACTCCTCTCTTGTAGATTTTAAGTTAGAAAAAAATGAAGACAAAACTGCAGGACCATGGAAAATTGGAAGAACAGGATTTAGAAACATCCCTGACACTAGCTGCCGAAGCCGGATCTTTTTTATTACAAGAAAATATTGATCTCAAGAGAAAATAACAATAATTTGAATTGCCAAGTAACTGTACTCAAAACTAACTTACTCTGTATGGAAGCAAAAATTGAAGAACTCACTACAAGGGAGAATAAATATGAACAAAAAATTGAAACTCTACTAAGTCAAATGGAAGAATTGGAACAGCAACTTAGTAAGTCTAAACAAGATAAAATTGATGTCCAAACAATTTTTGAGGAACATGACATTAAACAATCTGAAATTCTCACTAACTACTCACTTAAAATCAATGAGCAAGAAAAATTAATTGCCAAACTTAAACATTCAGCAGAAAAAAAGTCACACTAATGTTATAAAAACCTCTGTAGATGTTGGAACCCAAACTATTCATATAAACTCACCTCCAACAAATGTTACCCTCCTCCTAGATCTGGATCTCATTAATGAGAAACAGGACCAGATGGTGCAAATCCATTACAGAACTTAATAGAAATTTAAAAAAAACATGGCCATCACGATACCTCTAATGACAGAGGACCCAGGGTCCAAAACATCATTGACAGGAGACTCCAGCCTCTCGACAACTCCAAAGCCTACTGTAATTAACTGGGGGAATCAGTCAAACCCCGACAAAAAAACTGTCTACAACAGCTCAGACTAGAATTTTCAACCTCTCGACAACTCCACAGGCAACCAGAATCAACAGGGGGAATCAGCCAAACCCCAACAAAAAAACTGTCTATAACAGCTTTGACAAGGAGCTCTAGCCTCTTGACAACTCCACAGGCAAACAGAATTGACTGGGGGAATCAGTCAAAACCCCGACAAAAAAACTGTCTATAATAGCAAGTGATGATGAATTTGATAAACATGACACTGGGAGAGACAGACAAACTCCGACCAACAAACTGGATGAAGTTGAGACTGGGAAAGACAGACAATCTCTGAGTTTTAAGTCTAAATCGTCAACCTAAAAATCCTATTCCATCAGACAATAAGGCCTATAAAATCCCTGAAAGAGGCTCTGTGCTCAGCAAAACCCCACAATGAATACTTTTAAAAGATTACAAAATGAAAGTCATGAGAGTTTTTTATAAAGCACATAGACTTCTACAAGGACTTAATAACAAACTGGAGGGAATCCTGCACCACACTTAAGCCTACCTTACTGCAGGCGATCTTGCCAATAGCTCTGAATTCAACGAAACAACCCCTTTAGTGGAAAAAAAAGTAGTTTTTTAGACAAAACTCACCCCATATTGAAACGATTCAAAACAAAAATTTTACAAAAGAAAAACAATAGGCTTTCAAGTAGCAAAACTCTCACCGTGCTACATCAGAACGTAGATCGAATTTCTAACAAAATTTGGACAAGATGAATGCCCTTCTAGACACAACAAACCCTGACTTAGTCATCATAACAGAACATGGACTAAAAAGAGAGGTCCTGCTAAACACAAGACTGATCGGCTACAAATTAGTAGCAGAATTTAGCAGGACAACTTTCTTAAAAGGAGGTGTTGCCATCTATGCAAAAAGAGTTGCTTCAGGAGAAAATTGAAGCAATAAATGTTCATGACCAGTGCATTGAGCTATTGTGTGAAGTGGCAGTCATTAAAATCAAAATAGGAAAAATTACCACCTTCATTATAGGTGTGTACAGAACAAACAGAAACTTGATTCAAGGCCTGGAAATCATAGCTCAGATCCTTCAAAAATACAGTCCGAAAAGCATCGTGTCATCTTCATGGCGACATTAACATAGATTCACTAGATAAAAAGCATGACTACATCCTAATGCAAGACATCCTAAAAAGCCATGATATGGAGAGACTCGATTTACCACCCCACAAGGATTACACCAACTTTCAAGAACCTCCATTGACTGTGTTTGCACAAACCTCCCACAAGAGGAGCTTGATGTTCATGTCATTAACACAGGAATTTCCGATCACACAGGCCAACTATGCACACTAAAGCTGAACAGCACAGAAAAACTCCAGGCACTTCTACATGGAGCGTAGGCACATAAACAACAGAAATCTTTATAAGCTCAAAACATGTCTCGGCCAACAAGACTGGACAGAAGTCTACAGTTCTCTTGGAGGTTTAATGATGCCTACAACAGATTTCTTTCAGATACTGACTGATGTAATGAACGAGGCTTGTCCGATGGTTAAATCAAAGAACAATGCCAAAGCGCAAGTAAAATTAATGTTAAATGACCCTACAACAATTCACCTAAAAAGGAATGCTGGTTAAGGCCCAAGACCAATACAATGCAACAGGTAGTGAAGAGCATAAGAGAAATGCATCAGCGATAAAAAAGGAATATGACTTGAGATTAAGATACTTAGACAACAGGCCACAAAAAAACGCTGTGGCCGAAGCTGATAATAAACAAAAGCTTTATGGAGGGTAATCAACTCGGAAAGAAAACCTAAAGAAAAAATAAACCTCCCGACTGAACTTGACATACAAGGTACACTCTCATCTGACCCAATAAAGATGGCAGACTATATGAACAACTTTTTTGTCAACATAGCTGATGACACAATCCATAATAATGGACAAACTACTGGCCAAGCAATGATACTACCAGTTTGAAAATCCAGATATTCCTGTATTAGACCTCTACCAAACAACCAGACAGGAGGTGTCTCGAGTTATGGATAGTCTGAAACCAAAAACTTCATCAGGCTATGATGGAATCTCAGCAAAGCTTTTAAAAAACTTGTAAAGAAGAGCTAATTGACCCCATAGTAGACATAGTAAACAAATCTTTTTTGTCTGGAAACTTCCCATCTGCTCTAAAAATGGCCAAAGTTTACCCATTGTTCAAAACAGGGATCCCCAACCCAAGCCTCAAATTATCGACCGATTTCTCTAGTTCCAACATTCTCTAAAATAATTGAAAAACTGACACTAACCAGACTCATAGACCATGTTAACGACAAATGAACTCCTTACAACCCAGCAACATGGATTTCTGAAAGGCAAGTCAACAACCACCGCCCTAATCTGTCTGGTAGAATTCCTTATTGATGAACTTGAAGATGGCAACACCACCACTGCTATTCTACTAGATTATAGCAAGGCTTTCCGATTGCCTCAGCCACGAAACACCTCATGGCTAAGCTTAGTGCGATAGGTGTAACAGGGACTGCCTATAACTGGTTTCACAGTTACCTGACAGGGGGCGGTGCCAAATGGTTGAACTTATGCATAATAGCAGGGGATTATGCAACAAATCAAATCTGAACCAAAAAGCATCACACGGGGAGTTCCTCAAGGGTCTGTACTGGGTCCAGTACTTTTCATTTTATTTTTTTTTTTTTTTACCAATGACTTTTCCAAGATATCTAAATAGACTATTGGCAGATCACTAATGTATGCAGATGCATGTATTGAACCTTATTGGGCAACAATAATCCAAAACATCTTGAAGTGACCTCTTATATTGCTCTTAACATGGCAATTCAGTATTGCCATAGGAACGACCTCGTTGTAAATGAGACAAAAACTAAGCAACTTATTTTAGGCAAGCACAGAGAGGCTGTAGGCAAGTTACCTGACCTTGAAGAAGTTACTGTTGCCAAATACTTGGGAGTAACAATTGATGAAAGCCTCTCCTGGACCACCCCACATCGATCTCCTGTGCAACAAGCTAAGTGTAAGCCTGTTTGTAATTCGCAGGATTAAGAACATCTGTGACGTGGATACAGCCAAGATCGCCTATTACAGCCTGTTCGAGACCCATTTACGCTATGGTATTGAAGTATGGGGAGCAACTACAAGGGGTAATCTAGAACGAGTGCTCTTGCTCCAAAAACGTGCTATAAGAATACTTGGAGATCTCCAGTCAAGAGAAACTTGCAGAAGCAAATACAAAGACCTAAAAATCCTGACTGTAGTAAATCTGTATATCTTGGAAGTTGTAACATACTCACATCTAAAAATCATTAAGCCCCATAAGAAACCGCAGCTCAGATTCATGACTACAGCACAAGACAGTCAGCCAATTACAGCCTTCCTACACACCATCGCACAATGACTGAGAAGAAACCCAGCTATGCAGGTGCCAGAATGTGGAATGTCCTTCCTCCAGAGCTGAAGACTGCAAGCATTCAACAGTTTCGTCACTTGCTGAAGAACTGGCTTCTTGACCACCCATATTACTCCATGACTGAGTTTTTACGGATGGCGACAATCACAGGAATTTTTGATCCTCTAGAAGAAACATTGATGGTTTTGATAACGCATCAAAATATATTAGTATTGCTAATGTAGATTTTACCTCCGGTTCAGCTTCTCGTTAGCGCGTCTGGAATCCTTGGTTGTCACATTCTTGACTATTGGAATCTGGATTCATGTACGTCTGAATAGATATATTAATAAGACAAAGGAACCATGAACCATTCTCACTATAGCTACATTATGTGTAGAAATCTCGGTTGCTCCACCGTGCTCAAAGATTCTGTCAGACTCATCGTAGTGCACTAAATGGTACACATAATAAGACAATGAGACTGCAACTTGATTTATATTTTGTAGTATTTCTGGTGTTTATTCTAGGTGGTCTGATATAGGAACGATGTGAAGAGTTG
Organism: Homalodisca vitripennis; assembly: GCF_021130785.1. Taxonomy (NCBI): domain Eukaryota; kingdom Metazoa; phylum Arthropoda; class Insecta; order Hemiptera; family Cicadellidae; genus Homalodisca; species Homalodisca vitripennis. Next base: position 99,934,581 of record NC_060214.1, read on the forward strand.
AGCTTCTTCGTCGCTGGATTTCTATTGGATCTTGACTGCAGATTCTTGGACAAAATAAACAATATTATTCCTTTAATAAGTAAAAATGATTTAGTGTTGTACTAAAGATTAGGGTTAAGAAGGAAAAAGAATAGTGTAAAATGTTACCATTTGGTTTTGTTCAGAATTTCTAAGTAAAACACGTAATATGAAGAAAAATAACCATTATGATATCATTTTTTATAGAATACAAAACAGTACTGAAATTATTGAGTCACAAAAGTGAACCGCTTTTTATAATTAGAAATCGGTTCATCCTAATTGAACAATATTATTGTAAATCACAACGTTAACTATTAAAAAGTAAGTGAAAGCTATATGGAAAGGTAATGCGAAATAAATGCCACTCTAAATTTTAAGAACTGCAATCTGAGTAGAAATAGTTAGTAATTTCCCACAATAGGTTCGTATAGTTTGTAGAACACATATGTGTTAACACGGTATGTGTTAATTGGAGTGGAAACTGATGCAGTAGTGAAGTGTGTTGAAAGCGTTGCTGTAATGAACATGTCAATTAGTGTTGCATACTCTACAATTATAATCAGCAACACGTATATAACACAAAATATTGAAATTTGGATTTTTCAAGAACAATGGAATGGTTTATATATTCTCTTTTCGGTAGAACGGGTCGTGACTCTAAATAAATTCTAAAATTTTGAAGATAATACTTCAGAACCCTTACTTACCTGTCCCTTTTGTAATAACAAGTTTTTTTATTAAATTGAAAGTCTATTATAATACAAAACTTATATGATTATATTTTATGTTATTATAATGTAATATTTTTATATAAAATTTCCCATAACAAGTCGAAAATGGTTTTTAGTATCACTTTAATTCCAGGAAATATTGAATTACTTTCTAACGGGCGCATCGCTTCTAATCGATTATTTTGATCTAAAGACATATATTTAATATTGACCGTTACTACTCAACACACTGCTACACTGTCAGCTGTTACTGCACTACACACTCTGGATTTTCTGTGATTGAGTCGCAGAGTTTACCAGTAGGCAGGTCAGTAGATTGCAATTATCGGCAATGGCGTAATAGTTAGCAATTAGAAAAATATATTGTCATTAAAGGTGGGAGATCTAAAATTTAACGACATTTTACCATCTGTCATTACTATCAGCAATTTCCCTTAGTTCGAATAAGGTTAAGCAATCTTCCTATTGTAAACCTTAGCGCCATAATCTAGCAGAATAATGTTATCTATATGTGTAAAACTAATACTGAAGTAATAGTCTACATGGTGCTATCCAATTTGAACTATAATAACACGTTTATAAAAACAATAATGAATTTTATAACAGGACTATCGACCATTGCTTACACTACTTTACTTCAATGAACTACTTCTTCCAAAGCAATCATAATAAAAACAGGATCTAACACTATTACAATCAAGATAAAGATCCACAATAATTAACCTCTACGCTGAAAATGGTTTACCTCCCATCAACAATAAGAGCCCTTATTGCTTTTTCTCCAGTCTTCCACTGTCTCAGAGTGGATACGAATGCGTTATTTTATTTATGTGTTTTACAGTGTGATTGACCTGTACAACAATATTGTTGGTATTTACTTCCAGTCACTTTAATATAACTCGAGATTTTTAAGCAAATTATTATTTTATTTGTATTCATGTCTTTATGTGGGTTAATTACCACGAGTTTATTATATTTTTTCTTTTTTACTACGGAATAAAAACTAATGGTTACTCCTTAGAGAGCCTACACGCTATAAATGTAATCAAACTGAAAAGAGTGGTTAAATTAATTAAACGCATGGTTGTGCGTTCACAAAATATAATGTGTACACAGAACAGTTGATTATATTTGAGAGCTCTTTTAATTAATACTACGCAAATTTAGAGACATATATAAGATTTTGTGCTAATATAAATACCAGTAGAGAGTAGCTCGGAGGTATTTTTGTAATATTAACCGGTCTATATTCACACTTGGGATTTTAAAAAAAGTGTCAGTATAACCGATTGAATAGTTTACGCGTGAAAACACACACACCTAGGCACTTTCAATTTATAATATTATTAGGATTTCCAATAGTTTTTACGTAACGATGAGGATGATCTGGAAGAATATTCATGATTAGTCACTTAATTAATTACATCTTTTCTACTTTTGTACTTCCTATTTTTAGCGGTTTTCTGCTGGCGAGATGTTAATGTAGTTAAATCTTTTCAATTCCAAAAAAAACCTTTTCACCTGAATGAAATCAAGTCCCAAGGATGAAGGAATGTTGCCTTGATACCGGAGACAAATATTCGCTGACGGTGTTGATGTTAATTAATCTTTCACCCATGCATAATAGGAATTTTAATGTTTTTCCTCTAAACTATAAAACTTGTTTTGATGGCTATCCTATAAATGTTATTAATTTTAATTTACGATAATTATTATTCACCTAATGTACTATTGACGAATAGTACAATGTTTTATACAAATGCACGTTTTGTGGAATCAAATATATGAAACGGTAGTTGTTTTAGTAAAAATCTTAGAGATCAACCGGTTTATTTAAAAGAAGTTACGTTGAAAGTGTCACTTATGATACGATCCGGTTGTCTTTAGAACATTTACACTCACGTTTGCCAAAATTGATTATATCTCAATATAATATACCAGTTAAAGGCAATATATTTTCAACAATATTGTGTGATAAAACTGTATGCTTGCGTTTGACAATATCTAGCACACGTTAATCATCTACTGATTTAAAAACAGCCTATGGCTTTCTTACAACTGACACAAATAAATTTTAAGCTTGAGCTTAAATAAATAATGTACGTTACATCCTGAGCTGTTTCCGTAGCAGATATACGAGTATATGCATAATCACTTGGCACCCAAGTCTTAAGGTGCTTAGCCTGATAGATGTGGGTGTATAATGGATTATGATACAGAACAAAATTACGGGGTAATTTTCTGGTTTTTCACAGCCGTTATTGATTTATATGACATTTTAATATATAAATAAATCCATGTAAACATATTTCCTGACTCCTAGGTTGATCTCCAAGATGGCCTCTAGTATTGAAACAACATTCATTTCTTCTACAAAAAATCAAAAAATCGCATTTGTTAAAAACTTAATAGTATTCTTTGATCATATTAATTATAAGACTATATGCAGATTAAAATGTATGTAATCTTTACGTATATAATTAAAATGTATTGCTATAGTGTGGGCGAGAAGGATTGACAATGCTATTAAGCTTTAAAGGCAACCTTCGCCAAGGAAGACTTGGTAACCTCTATATTCGTCAGGAAACATGTGTCATCAGAACAACTCGCCTTCCTTCTTTTGTGCCTGGCTTCCTTCAACTCAAATCGCGTCTCAGCCTGAAGTCAGTTTCGTTAATCCAAAGATCTACGTCACTAATTCGGAAGCCTAAAACAGGAATTGTTTAGCACTGATATTACAGCCATCGCTATCGCAACGGTGTACATTATTATTAACAAACTATTGAAGACTCTTCGAAATAATTCTCATTGTAACGTTAAAAAATTAACGTACATAATATATATACAAGGGGACCACTCACATAGTAATGTTGGACTAGTTTTACTGGTATTAATGAAGGACAGGAGAATTAGAAAATTCATATTCAAGCATTAGGTATTAGCCAGTACTATCAAATAAATAGCCAATCCACTTGTCCGATTGCCACAAGTGTTTTGAACACTATATTTTGAATATTGGAATATATTCTCTTCATCAGTTGTCAAAAACCTGAATTCATAAGGTTAAGCATGCAAATTAAGTATGTTTTGAAGAACTCACTTAAGTCATGGATAAAATAAAAAAAAAACTTTATATTAGAGTTGTAGTCTCGAAAAGTGTTGTCCCAAAAAATTTTGCTAAAAAATCCTGATCATAGACTGAACGGCCCAAAGTGACAGGTGTAAGCACAAACGATATCGCTGTACAGACCAATCGCACTGAAAGCCACATCTATAAATTAAAACGTTCGCAGGTTCGTTATATTCCTGTTATCCAACCTTTTCTGATCAAAACTTTTATAAATACACAGTTATACATTTGTCTTACCTGTTTAATAGTAAATTCAGCACCTAACATCAAAACCCTGTTAATCAAAAGAAGAGCCGTAACAGCTGACAATGTAACAGTTTGTTGAATTTTAAAATCTATAAAAATATTGCAGACGTAAAAACAATAGCTTGCGTACGTTACAAAGTAATTAAATATTTAAAATTCTATTATAAATCTATTGGCGACTTGTTACAGTACATTTTATATTAAAAAATAGACCATTATTATATCATAAACTATAAGTATATCATCAAATATTTCTTATCCATATTAGATATTGTATTTATTAACAAATTAGTTTTCTCTTTCTTAACAAAAGAGGAAACTTTAGATAAGAATTCTAAAGTTTCATTTGAAGTGTTTTGGAATTTATTCATTATCCCTTAAGCATTACCCTTTCTCCTAAAAACAAATGAATACAAGTTTCTCTGGTTCTTTAATTACGTATTATATACAGGGTAAGTACAAAAAAACCAATTAAAATTTTAATAACAGCAACCAACACATTTTTCTATAGCATATCATATTTTATTTTAATTACTAGATACGTGTATGGCTTACGAAGTGTATGAGCCTCTTCTTGTAAACATGTTATTTCGGATACTCAGATTAGAATTGTTAACCTTTCTAAAGTCATTAATTCGCCTTATTTCCCCCTAAAGCCCCACCTTTTTTTATATTATGTATGATGTCCATAACACTGAAATTATTCATAAAGGTTTTAAAACTTTTACTTATAAAGTGTTTTCTCCTTAGCTCGTGATCAGGCTGTTTCAATTGAATTCAACATAATAACTAAACTGATTATAATTATTTCATCCATATTTTGTGTTTGACTTGAAAACTTGTAACACAATTAATTAATAACACTTTATACTGGTACTTTTCCTATCCAAGCCTATTCTTTGGCTAAACATACAAGGTAGTTTGAAATTTTTTGAGAGTATCAATATATATTTAGCTTCTATACAGGAATATTATTACAAAAAAATATCTTAAACGATTATTAAAAGGTCAAAAAGGCTTGAAAGGATGTGGCCCATAATAAAGCAGCTCATCCCCAAACATAAGGTTGGGAAGGAAATTTCAATACTTAGTATATTATAAGAACTCCAATGAAAATAAATGTTTAATTAAAGTGTTATGATCAGAAGTAAACATTAGGAAGTTTCATCTCTATAAGCAAATAAATCCGCAGAAAACTTTTATAAACCAGTAAACTTCTTCACTTCTGTCCTATAATTAAACTGTATTCAAGAAGCCACTCTTTCGTAAGGTAAAATTAATTTTTGCAACTAAGATACAGCCCTTTAAGATTACTGTGGGGTAAATTTCGCATTTAAATTGGTTAAATTAGAGCATAGTCTCACTAATTGTAAATCATTTCGATCTGTAAATGAATTCATTTCACTGCTTTCTTTAACAGTAAACGTTGGTAAAATAAACTACACTTAAAGTATTTTGGACTTTTGTTATAATTAACCATTATATGATCTAGCAAACCCCATTATAATTTAAAATCATCCATCGTGAATTAAAACTTATTAAAACAATAGTACATCAAGCTAGAGGCAATGACAATATTTATATGAAAAATGGTTCTGTTAATAAATAACACTATCAGGTACACTAATTAATATTTTTGCAATCACTGTACATTACTTCATTACACTAAAGACTCATACGCACGGTTTCAGACTAGTACAAAAATGTATGGTAATTGAAAATATCCACATAAAAATAATATAGTAATCTATTTGGAGATTTGCCTATTTTAGATGTAATAATGATTGGTTACATTTAGTATGCTTTTTTATGTATAATAAAATACAAAAAACTTTGTAATCTATCACAAGTATTAATAGCAACATAAACTTTATGCTATTACTTTACATATTAAAAACAATTTTAATTTTTATGGCAATGCTAGAAACGTTTCAGTTTATAGATAATGTCGTTCACATAATATTATACACCAGACATATTTATTGTATAAATACAACATACGATATGTATTTAAAATTAAGTAAGAGTATTTTTATAAAATTATAAAAATATTTTTTAGTATAAATTCAACTGAAATAATAAAAAATGCACGTAAATGTATTAAAAATTACCTTTTATCAGGAAATACGTAATGTTTCACCTAACGACGGTCAGACTTTAGAGCCATTCATAATGAGATTCTTATGGCATAGAGCGAACTTGAACTGTAGCTATTCTGTTAGGATAGTAATTGTGACGATTAGATAGTTACAGAATTCTACCATAAAAATTTCAGCTACAAACCTACCGAGGACACGAAACTAGCTACTAAAAATATTCTAAGGTCACGTGGTATAATAATTCATGTCAACTTTCTTTGTTTTTTTGTAACTTCTATGAGTTTCTGTCTTAGAACATCTTGTCTCAAATGATCTTTGACAAATATTTTGTCATATTTTCAACAATGTGATTTCTTGAAGTTGATATTTCTTAGCTCGTCCCATTTTTATGGTTAATAGGAATAACTTTTAAATTCGACGTTACGTTGTAACTACATAGTTCTTAATAAAGTATTAAACGTGTTCATTAAAAGGGAGTAGTAGAAGTAGAAATTCTTTAAAAGGATAATCAAAAGTTGAGGGAATTCTAAAATGTATATGTAAATTTAATATATCCCCAATATCCATTAGATAGCTGAAGTAAATACACATTTTACAATATAAGCATTAAAAAATATTAGATACGCTTCATTTTTACACCATCTATTGTGGCGTCTGCCACTTTTATTTTATTGGCCGGTGGCCGTTAGCTGTGCCGACCTTTTTCATGTTCTCGGCTACAGCTGGTTTTGTTATTCAGTTTTGGCTAGGTTGTTAACCTCGTTGCTAGATCAGCTGTTTTATTTACTGGTGGCTTTTGGGTTGATTAGCAAGAGGTTTTTGGCTAAAATAAATAACATTATTTGATTACAACAAAACAATTAACTCATATTATGTGAGTTACGCAATATGCACAAACATTATAATACTAATAATATTAGTAAGTTTTATTGTGTGTAAACAAATAAATGTTGTTAAAACCGTCAAAGCGAACGTAATTAAAAAAATTTTGCATTCATTCACATCTAAATCTCATTCTTACATACAATTGTTACATGCAAACTAAATCTTATTAATTTAGAATTTTCCCCACATCCGCTTACAGTCAGCCAATCACGATGTCCCAAACGTGTGTCATATACTGTACAATGCTGCTGAAACCAAATCGGTGTTCAGATGAGTTATTAGTGCCTAGGGAATTGCGGCAGGTTTAATCGAATCGGAGTTGGTTTAAAAGAGTTATTTGTCAAATTGAACTCATAACTGAGTAGGCAAGCTTTTGTTATTTAACATTTTGTATCTCTCACTTAGGTATTTATCCATGCCTACATTGCGAGGAATAACAATATTATAGTGTCACCCGAGCTCAATAGAAGTCAAGCTATCTTAGTCGAACATGTTCCTGTAATATAATTAATTGTATACCGCACTGGATAAATAAACATAGGTATTTATTTTGTAATTTTATTATTTTCTACCATTTTTATAAGTATCTAAAAATAATATATTACTTGTCAGAAATATTCTGATATTTAATACTAACATTCTTTAAGTCGTTAGAGAATACAAATGTAACACTCCCTTATGGCATGAACCATCACTTATTCTAGCATGATTCAAAAATGTCAAAAATGTCCTAATTGTGTGCTTTAAATACTTGTGGAATAATTTTCTTTATGGAAGTTATCTTGAATGACTCTGAACTTAAAATAATGACATATACTTCCCAATATCAATTGATTTCACCTTTTGCACTAATAACTAAAATAAGTATCCAATAAATCATTAAACTAATGAAAGATAATTTGATTTAAAAAACGTAAAATACTTGATCTGTACGCTAACTAGGACACTTTATTCGAATTTTATTCTAAACGTATAAAAACAATTTTCATAAAATGGTAAAATCTTTCAAAATCACAAGCACTGTATTAGTAATATATTTATAAATTATGTAATTAAAAAATGAACATGTCTCTTCTTGATACCTGTAAACGTAAGGCATGAGACGTAGTTTAATTTGTTAATAAAACCACGTTAAAATTTGGAACATAAGGATAGTTAGATACCATTGTACTTAGAAATAATTTAGTACAAAAATAATTTTAGAAATGCTCCAGCCCAGTACTTTACTACATTGATGGGGCGGCATATGCTTTGCACTCAATACAGCAGTAGTGTTTATGCTTCCACATTACTGATGACATGTATTATTTTTTCACAATTAATTCCACTAGTATCAAGATGTAAAAGTTTTAAAATCATATAATATTGACTAGTGAATTAATCAAAATTGTGGTACGGGGATTCTGCTCATTCCCTTATAAAATATTTAACACTTTTATTCAAGATAATTTGTTTACGTTCTGTAATGCACTTATATTTAGTGTCGGATATGCAATTATTTATAGAAGATTCAGTTATGCCAATAAGTAAAAGTCCATTTAATGAAACACGTAATTATGTCGCTACATAACATTAGTGTTGTTACTCTTGGTAAACATTAAGGAATTGAAATGTCATTACTGAAATCGTGTCATTACCCATCCGCCTGTGCATACAATCTTAATATAAATATACCGAAGACTTGAAAATAGTCCATACGTTTATCCTGGTTTTATAAAGATCTATTCATTTTGTAATCCACAGTTAAATGGGCAGCCCGACTGTCTGTGTGGTTACTCATTCGTTCAGTTCGTACATTCTATCGGGTGCCTCAATACTTGGTAATATTTGCTTATTAATATTACATGCAACAAAATTTATGAGTGAGCAAATTTTGTTTTATGGATGAGGGATACATTTTCTAAAGTTTTACTAAACACAGAAATCAATTTAATTATTACAAATAAACAATACTGAAAAAATGGTAAGCACTTTTAATGGTTGTTTGATTATCTGTACCAAATACTTTACTTCATCCTATACAAGAATTATTATCCTAATTTCGTAAGTCTACAGCACAGTGGGATTTGTAATGCCACATGCTTTAAAAATTGTATTCAACATTTGAAACCAAAATTTGTAGAAAGGCTAGAATGAATTTACTAATAAACAAAAAAAAATATGTTCAAGTATATATTCTACAAAACAAACTTCCACTACATAAATAATAAACTAATTTGCTATTTTTACTTATGGTAAAATATATTGTCGAATATTCACTTAATAGAGGTAAGAGATAGTTAAATAGAAATATAATTAAAAGCTATAACCAAACAGAAGATATGAATTAGAGAGAGGAAAACTATTTTTCCCAAGCAACTTAACTGTGATTAACGTTATGAAATTTGCCGAGAGGAAATTCCGTCATTGTCGTTTTTTTTAGTAATTTCCATAATACCTGACCGTCAAATTTTTGATTTACCTTAAGGCCCGAAATTACTGGCAGCCATCTTCGCATTATTCATGCAAGAGCAGTGTTAAACTTAAACAATTTTTACAAACTCTGTATCTTAACTTGTAGAATTTGTGAGAGTATGTCCTATTTTTAAGACGTGGTTAAGACCAATCAATCGCTTTTTTAGTTTGTCCGATATTATTATTTGTTACTTAGAATATAATTTCATATTTTCTACATCATTGTTTAAATAATTAATTCTAAAGCGCTTAAAATCTGAAAAGAAAAATATTTAAACCGTGAGAACTCGTATTGTTATGACCTAAAGATAGGACATACACTTATTATTGTGTTTATGGAATAAAACTCTATATAGGCTATTTGCACTACATATGACTTCTTATCTTGGCTTCTGTACTCTTGTACACAGAATTCACTACAGCAAACAGCGTTAATTGTGAAACAGGTGGGGACACCTGTTAATTGTAATCTTTCAATTTGGATAAAATATTATTTAAAAAAAAAATTAAAAAGTTATTTACTGTTAGATTATTATCTAAACGGTTGTCAGTTAAAACTAGCCTTGTGAATATAATTTTTAAAATCTTGATGAATATTTGCAGTCTTATAGTATTTTCCTCGTCGTTAGATAAAAATGTGATGGAATTTTTATGTAACGTTATACATTATAAGTTGTACATTAGAGTTGTATCAATATGTGCTACAACAAAAAAACTTCAGTAGTGTATCTTCAGAGTTAAAATACGTAAATTTTAAACAGCTGTTCGTGATCAGTTGGGTGTAATAAAGTATTTTATCCAAAAGTGGATTTATCGTGCACACAGTTGACTGACGTCGAACAGTAACGAGCTGACGCCAATACATAACGTAGTCGCTACGTATATATTGGCTACAGTTCGGTAACTTTTTCCAATTCCCCGTCAGTGCAATCTACCGCTGAACTGGAGGTGTTGCGATGAAGCACAATATTTTTTATTCTTTTATCATGCATAACAATACACCATTGCTTATATGTTTTGATTTGGTACAGAAGATAATGACACACTTTCAGGTGTTCAATTCCATTACGTTCAATTCATAGCATTCCTGTACAGATCTGTTATTGCAACATAACTCTAGCTCATGGAATGCCGAACATAAGAGTAAATACTTAAAATATGATATATCTTTATTATATCAGTTTTCGTATGCTCTATGTTTTGACAAAGAAATACATATAAATTTAATTTCTGATATCAATACTTATTTTTTTTCCAGCTATTAAAACAGTCTTTAATATTTAATACGATTAAATTTTTTATGTCCATTGATTAACATATTAAAATACAAAAATTTACATTATAGGTCACATAATGCACTATATTATTGGATTTTGCACATATTAAGAAGTACTCATATATTAAAATAAATGAATAAAAAACGCCTTTATGAAAGAGGCGGAGTTAGGGCTACGAAGCCCTCTCTACCACTCACCCTCCAATATAAAAGAATTAAAACTATACATAATTTTATTAACCAACAAAACATTTTAAATTTTGCTGCACTTTCTGTTGGACACTACAATCCAAATACATTAAAAAACTGATTCCATGTTTATAGCAAAGTTACACTGTTCTCTTGAGGAATTTGTAATTGTAAGTGGCCTACTCCACCAACCTTAATTCTGTTGATCTGGAAATCAATAAAGTAATTATGATTTTCTTTGGTAGTGCTAATTTCCAAATGCCTCTTCTGTTTCCTTAGGTAAGACAAGAAAGAAATATATAAGAATTTTGTTCTTAGTGTCCCGGACGTGGCGCGCGAGGTTTTTCTCGGCAGCAAGATGGTCAGCTACAAAGTTCCAAAGGATAAAATGTAATACCTTTGCCAGTTATATTAATTATATTATTGAGTGCCAGTTATATTAATCCGCCAAGAGTTTAGTTCCAAGAACATCGGATGTCACTTATATTAACCAGTAACATGTAACAGGTTTGCTGAACTATTTATTATATAAAATACAATTAAATAACGGTGCACGGTGAGCGTACTTACTGCTCCAAGGTAGTTTGTGACAGTGTACAGTTCGGGGGTGTCCCCCGGCTTTATTCGCTTAATTATACTCTAGAAATAAGAAGATGAAGGGCTGGATGACATCACTGGGCCACCAGTCAGTGAGAGCTAGGTCCGGCTCGCAGTTATTCTCCGCACTTCCAAGACTCCTTGAGGGCGATGGTCTCCTCTTGAGGCAGCTCCATTCTCAGTGTATCAGTAAAAAGATCGCCTTAAGTTTCACTCACCACCATTTCAGCAAGCCGAGTAGGATGCTTTTACAAGATCTTCTGGTGCTAGCGTACCGCGTAACACTGATAAGAGTCTTCCCATCGCTATTCCCCCTCCGGCTTCTCTCACCATCTCTTAGTAGTCTATAGTCAATAGTCAAATATTAATTACGAATACAAACAAAGAGCACATTTTTATATCAAACGTCAAGGATCTAACAATTGGAAAAAATGCCACATAAAACTTTTTTTTTTCATTTATCATTCAATTCTACACTCACTTCACTCAATTCATCGCCAATGTTTTTCCACCTCGATTCTGGAGAAGGTTTTCTGATAATGCGGTCTCTCCAGTTATACGCTATAAACTAATTTACGTTATGAAATGCGTTACAGACTGAACAGCGTTTGAAACGAGTTTTAACGGCTTAAGCTTAAGAATAGAATAATTTAAAATTTCATTTGGAAAGCTGATTATAAGATGAGCCCCTGCTTGTAGGAGTAAACGTTTATGTACTACCGTTCTGTGTCTCTCAGTTCGCTAGTTTCGTCTGCCTCTTGTTTCATACTAGTGAACATCCCGCCCGTTGGTCAAGGTAAATTCAAACATACATAATGACGTTGTTTCTCTCTTAATATTGTAATTTTGCAATGACGTGTTTGAAGTTTCAACGTTCTCAAAAACTGGTCAGTACCACATGCGCTCCACAGCTCTAGTCTGTAGGGGATAGATCAAGCCATTGTAAGCCATAAACATAACCTGAATAGGGAAGGTTTTTGCTAGAGACTTCAAGACAAGAATATCCACAGTCTTAACATATTCAATGCGTCTTTAGATCGGAAACTTGATGGATTTTGTACAGTTCTTTTGTTCGTATTAAAAAATTTCGTAATATTCCATTAATGCGTTTGAAAACTTTGTTTAAGTTGAACAGTTTATTGTAATGAGTTTGTATTCTAACAAAATAACTCAAGTGTTGTACCTTCGGAGTTAATATACGTATATTTTTAAACTTATGGTCCTCGTGATCCATAGGGTGTAATAAGGTTTTGTATTCAAAAGATGATTTATTTTGCACACAGCTGACTGACGTCGAACAGTAACGAGCTGACGCCAATACATACCAAACAGGGATATGTATTTTATTCCGACAGCCGCGTGATGTATTGGCCACAGTTCGGTAAGTTTTCCCGCTTTACTGTCACTGGTAAACTGGTGCTCTTAGATCTAAGGTATTAATACTTACCTAGTTCTTATTACATGTAACTATTACAGAATATTATTATTTAATAAAGAACAAAATCGATATTAGTAACACTCTTGCCACTCAAATAATTTATTTTTATTTATTCTTGTGTTTTAATTTCTTAATACACCAATTAATAAAAATAAATTGTCTCGATTAAATATAACATTCATAGAACACATAGTGTAATAAGCACTAATTTTACCATACAGGTTACATCTGAAGACTCACAGACCGATTTAAAGTTCAGAAGAAGATAAAACATTGAAATTGTGTTACTTTGCTTATAAAGTATAAACATTTTAACTTAAACTACGTCTTTTACCAAGGAACATAAAAACATATTTAAAACCACAGAAAACCTAAAGTTATATTAGAGAAGTTAATAGCGTGTACGAACGCATATTACTCATAAGTGACTACGGATAAAATAATTGTGTGATGATAAACTTTTACCTTATTTAATATTATTTATGAACGTTTGAACAAAGTATTTCAGCTTTTTATACTACTAGAAAACGTTACACAAGTATAGTTTACGATAAGTCAACGAGAAATTGCTTAAACGTCCCGGAGAAGCTTTAAGAGATCTTCACATTCTGAACTTACTCTCGTATTGTACTGAAATGAGCTTCTCAGGAAAGTACCCTTAAAAATTCAAACAGAAACCTCTCTATCATCCTCACCGATACATCGTAACGTGTTTTAAATTGATATTAATTAAGGAATACTTACGTATTAAACAATACTTTTGAATATTAATATATCTGTAATAATATTACAATGCAATGTATTCTGAACTAAAACCTTTTTTTAACCCTAGAACTGGCGGTCATTTCTTCCTATAGTGTCGGGCTGTTTTGGAGCTTCGCGCAAGGTTTCTTTTAAAAAATTATTAAAAATATAAAATAAAAGCAATATAAATAAAAGTATATATTTTTGTGTTCAAGATTAAACTTAGAATTATACTATATTGTAAAATTAACCATACAAAATTTTTTAATAAACACTTTTTTTAATCAAATATAAAATTTACGAAAAATATTTATTTTCTTAAATTTGGGGGGACCATACCTAGCAAATTAAGTTATAGTGAGATATATTTAAAAGTGAGATAGCCATTCTGTGTCAAATTTTATTTAGTTTCAGAAAAACATAAACATTATACACATTTATGAAAGCATCATAAAGCTATAGAACAAAAAGCAGCGATGCGCATAAATTCTGAAAATCAGGTGTACACGTAAGACTTTGGTAAAACAAGTTTTGCTAATACATTTATCTATGAATACATGTTACGTTGCATATTTTCTTACTTAGAATAAAATAGAATATACAGTACTAATGAAATAATTACCATAAATTGTTTTTTGAAAAGTAAATAAAGTTGCATTTTGCCATTATTCAAACATTTTGCAAAAAATTTTCATTCAGCAAAATATAAAATCGTTTCTAAAGCTTGTACTATATCAAAATTTATAAATTTATGGTTTATAAGTAATAGGAAATATTATGTAGTTAGAAAACTATAAATATAACTAAATATATGGAAAAATTATAGAATAACCCAAACAGTTATTATATATAACCAAAGAAATTACAGGAAATATATATTTTATAGTGAAAACTATCTATTTACCAGAACTAAATACTTACTTAAGAGATAAAAGAGTGCTATAAATAACGTTTAGTAAGTGAAAACAATAACAAACTATGTGAAATGAATTTTAGCCAAGTCATTTTGCCATAGCATACACAAAGCCGGTAATTTCTCAAACATATTTCAGTAAATAGAAATTGATTTATTCTAAAATATATATGTTTACACTACTACGACATCAAACAACACACTACACATTAAATACGACACTAAAACACGCGTTAAAACTATTAAAACATACAAATATCCATAGCTCGGCACGAAAGTGATACAGAACGGCAGCGGCAATATGGCGGTCACAACAAACTACGTCGTTTTCTTTTACGTTTAAAATGACAAGCTTGCCACGTTATAACCATAATACAAAAAGGAATAAAACTCATTTGTTCCCTAGAATTTTTCTTCCCGAATCCAATGGTGCATGAATTATATAGATACGTTACCGGAGTATATTGTAAAAAGAAGTAATTATACGAGGGAATGTTTGACCGACAAAATTTTGACGGTTAACACTACAGAAGCAGCATTGATTACTGTTAATCGACAAAATTTTGTCAATCAACAGTTATAGGGTTAAATATTAAATTTTAGACATGTGTTTCGGTACTAAACCATCATCAGTGTGAACATTAACCTGTAAATAAGTAATAAACAATGAAAAACGCAATAGACGCGACTTGAACATTCAAACAGATGTTAAATTTATATGACAGTTGTCGTTTTGATAGTGTTCTGTATGTAACATTTTAATTTTTTCAAACATTAGGTTTGTCTTATTTTTCAGATTCCTTTTGAAATGTTTTGAGGATTTTATATACTTCTGTTTCTTGATAAATCTTATAAATCTTTATAATATTTTCAATCTCTATTCTAAATGTTTCTAAAAGGAAAGTAGCACATGTGACTGTTAGATATTTGTAGGTACACTAAATGCATTCCATAGCACAGTATATAATTTGTAAAAATTATTTTAAGTATTTTTAATTATCTAATGTTAGTTTCAAATGGTTGTAAGAGGGTACATTTTTCCAAATTCACATATGACAAAAGTTATATCCCCTTTTGTCATTAAAATTACCCTGTCACCTAAGTACAATATAGTTTCTATCATGCTGTTGTTCCTATCAACATAAATATTAATAAGTGAAATAAAAATGATAAAAATAAACGTACTAACTTCAGAAACAAAGTAATACAAATATGTTCTTGATTTAAGAAAAAGTTTGAAAAAGATTAAAAGAATAAGCCAAATTACTAAAAGACTAGTCAAGGCAGTCTATCTAAAGATCGCAGTGTACTTAACAAAAATGTTTTAAAACATCTCACCTGAAGAATAAATTATATACTTCTTCCTTAATGCCATATTAATAAATTAAAGGGATGTTTGAATTAAAAGCCCCGAAAAGGCTTTGCTGAGATTGCATGCTAATGTTTAAGTTTAAGGTAATTTCATTCTATTAATTTCCTAAAGACAGACAAACATAAAATAAAATTTTACATAGAAAAGAACAATTTTTTCAGTAAAAACAAGTGGTATGCTTCGGTTATACTCAGTTACACCCTCTGTGAAATTAAACTGATGTAATATTAAAAAAGGTCCGTTTGTTCCAGAAAATCCTACGGACTCACAGACAGGAATGAAAGTTTTCAGCAGCTACTGTGGTAGGGTTCTTTAACACTCATCCAATTGAATACTTAAAGTTTAAAATGGTTAATGTATTTTTTTTTGTCTCCTTTTTTCAACTTGTCCATTCTAATTATCAGTAGTATAAAAATCAACAAATGAACATTAAAAACTTTGTGTTTGTGTAAATTGTGTACAACGTAGAATTTATTGATACCTTTTTCACAATTAGGCCTATTATTTAATTTATTACCATTTTATCTACATATTCATAGGAAATATGGTATTATTATGAGAGAGAATATTATTACAAAGGCAGTGTGGTGTGAACAAAGGAGACGGTAGAAAACTCAATTAATTAAGTGGAGTAATCGAGTTTTCTACATATACGTTGCTATGATGGGTAGGGTTAATTGAAAATGAATAACGAGTTTAAGTCTAGGTTTGAAATTCTTCGTCACTGACTTTTTTCAATGTCAACAGACGAATATGAATCCAGATTACAGGATTCAATTATGTGACAACGTCACACGCTATATTTAGAGGGAGGTGAACTACAGCTAAAAACTTAATTAGGCACTTAACATAAACAGTTAATTAGGCTTACCTAAACTAATAAGCTGATGGAACTGCAAAGCTGACAAATGTATTGGTTTAGGAGACGGAATCCTCTTTACTTATAGAGCTTAAAATCTGTAATTATTAGACTACTTAGCATATTACTACCACTAAAAATAAACAAATAATAATTTACTGTAGTTCCGAGTCAAGAAAGGTTTTTTTAGTTGTATGTGCTTCAGAACACAAAAAATACTTCTATTTTAAATATTACATCTCGTATATGCAAAAGTTATTGGGCTCGAGTTACCTAGAACATGATAAGTTAAATAAAAGTTCTAATATCGTAGATGAAATGTATGTATTTTTGGGCTTCACAATTAAATTGTGTTTGTATTTAAACTGCGATTTCCATAGTGTAAATAAACCATAAAACGCGTAAATAGTTATGTTACAAATTGACGAGACTCAGATAAATTATTAATTTTTATATAGTTACATAACGTTTATTTACTTGTCTCTCGATAATACATTTTGTCAACTTATGTAAATTTTCAAGTAATTATCAAGCAATTAATAAATATTTATTTATTGTTGAACTTATTATCTTACTTAAGCTTTTTATTTCTGAAAACTAAATTTATTTTTATTATATAATGTTTGTTATAGCAGAAGACATTTCATGTGATATTTCTTAAATTTCATTGCAACCTAAATCCATGTCGTCGTTTCTATTTCCAGAGGAAAATTATTTATCTGGTCCGTAAAAAGAATTCAGTATGTGCCAGTGTGTATGCACACTGAAGGGATTTTTGAACGAAAAGGGACATATCAAAGATTAAATGGGCTAAATTATGCGTAATAACAGGACTACAAGTTAATAGGGTCAAATTGATTGATGGTTGCGTCATTCAACTCAAAAATCGTTTTTTCTCACAAATTTAAAACTGTCACTGCTCTCATAATCAATATATATATATTAAATAATTTTGTATTCAATCTGCATGAAATTCTAGTTTTTAAATATTATAATGAAAATGCGTTCAAGGTGAGCTAGCAGAAGGTGTGAGGTTTGATTACATTTTTTTACCCTAAAACGTATTTGTTACTTAATTAAAAGAAAGTAGATTTTTTACTAATTTTAAAAATATCATCCATGTTATACTTTCCCCGTATTTTTCATTAGATAATTAATAAAATACGGTTTCCGTAAAGTTATGTGAAGGAACTTTTAACTCTAATATTTGGATAATTATTTGGTTAACCTGACTAATAATAATAATAACATTGCATACAGTATTAGTATCAGTTATTTAGTAAATTATAGAAATTTTCATACAAGGTCAGTCTGCAATTGTCTTTTTTGACCGCTTTTAATTGATTATTAAAATACCATGTTACTTCCAAATTTAATAATATTAAAAATAAAAATAACACTATACAAATATTTAAGCAATATAATTTAATTTGGACACTGATTAATTTCCTCTAACTATAACTTCCGCACGTTCCTTAGACTCAAAATTGTTTACTTATATTTCAGAATAAATAAAATCAAAGTTTATACAAGCTTTGTGTATACAAATAGTTTAAATTGTTGTAGGATACGTCTGATGCAAATGCGTAATTTAACACATGTTGTAAATTAAAAGCTACTTCAAAAACTTAGTTTTGGATTACTTTCCTATTACATATACCATTTTTATTATTTTTAAATTATTTTTGAATTAGAATAATCTTAGATGCGTTAAAATGTAATGAGATTAATTAATTATATTTATATGACGATATTTTGCTTTTATACATTTATAAAATATGACAAAACTTGAAACCAATGAGCTAGTGGGTTGAAACCAACGAACTGGTTGAAAATAATAAGTCACAAATTGTCAGTAACAGTAATTTATTTTCTGTATTTCACTAAACAGGTGATTCAAACATTATGTGTAGTCAGTTTTACCAACTTATGATAACAGAATAAAAACTCTTTCTACACAACCATAAAAATGGGGCTTTATGAATTATTTGTTAAAAATCACTAGGTAAACATGAATTCAATTTTAAAGAAGTAAAAACATAATTTATTTTGGTTAAATTAAAAATGGATCCTTGAATTTAAAAACATTTATTCAAACCCTACTCCTCCTGCATGCTGGTTTTCGAAAATATTTTACTATTATATTCATACACTAAAAGAAACTACATACACATTTCATGAAAAAAATATTTTTACAATGGTACCTATTAAGACTAATAAGAGAGCTGTTATAGGTATTAACCAACAGTTTTTGAGCTAAGCGAATGAATGACGCAACCAATAATCAACTTGATCACATTAATATAATTGACTTGTTACTACTCATAGTTTTAATTATTAACCTAATGTGAGGCATTCGTATTAAATTTCATTATTTTTTTATTTTAGGTACAAACATTTAGTATGGAACACCAATGAAGAACTTTTATAAGGTAAATATTGATTTTCTGTGGGTTATTATTTACAACCGTGGCATTAATTAATATAAGTGATCTAAACATTACAGGTTAGAATACGTCTGCTCACTCTAACCAAGTGGTGAAAACTGTTATGTATTATGTCAGTAGTTCCAAGCAGACGATTGAAAGCCTTTATTCAATAACTATTTTTTAGCGATTGCTGTTACTTTTATTATTTCAGTACATAAACAGGAGAAAACATATATGATTTCTATATTGCGTAATATGTCTGGTAGTACGATAATATTTGCGAAATCTACCTACGTAACACAATTTTGAAAAACTCCACTCTATGAATACCAGAAGACGGTAATTCGTATGTTTTTTACTGCTATACATACTAATAATAATAGTATGCTGCTGTTGTTTATAATATGTAGGTATATTTAGAAATTCGCTGTATTTTTTTGGTTAAGTTCGTTTGGAACTTGTTATTCCTAAATCAAACTAATCATTTACATAACATTTCAATTTTAATTGTTTTGTATAACATTTAAATAGTACAATCAGAATGTGGCAAATAAAGAACAAATGTTTGAACATGTGGACATCATATTCGGGAAAAGAATGATTAGGATCCTGCTGTAGTTAAACGACTTTGTGCTTTAACTCATAAGATCAATTTAAAACTTTGTATAAATGATAACTGTGGAACAGATTCATAATTTTAAATACATTCATGTTAATTAACCAGCCTGTTTTCGGAATGTTTATGCTTTCATTAAAGCGATGCATATGTAAAAATAATAAAAGCTGAATGAGTACCTATTAATTATAAATTAAATTGAGACATCCCATATAATGGATATTAATACGATTAAAAATTAATTCAGGTGTTTGGGACTTAATATGATTATAGTCTCTGCCATTACAGTCAGCTAATCAACTAATTATTCAAGCAGTATTTAGGATACTGCCATGAATACGTTTTCTAGTTACGTTATATTTTAATTTTGCGATCGATTTCATCTACATCACATCCGGTTTGATAAAAATTTGTCATTCATAGTTTATGAACAGTTGAATGGAGCACGAGTTAATAGACTGAGAAATCCAGGTCGTCAACTGTTCATTGAATGGTTGCTTAGTTAAATGTTAACCGGCAGACTCGATTGGATCAACATTAACGTCAAGTCAACTCCCTGCCTCATCACTGTGATTGGTTGGTACAATGTAAACATATTTGTGTTATTGTGAGCTTTACCCGTACTGCTACATTCGCACTAAATTGTATAGAATTACAGCCAATATTACTGCAACGAGCGGAATAAATAAAGTTTAATTAATTACACGTAGTTAAATTCTTTTAATTTTAAAACTGTCCTTCCACTTTATTTTTTGTTTCGTTTTATGGAGATAACTTTAACATGTCGAAATCATATGATTGTAGCAGTTTGTTTAAAAATAATTTATTTTTATAACTGATTCAATATTGACATGGTCGGACTACGACACACCATGTATTGTGAAACCGACTTGACTGAAGTTTCGTGCCAAACTTCGAGACTATATATCTTTTTATTAGGCTACGTGTTTACATTGCCACGTGATAAAATTAAATATGAATAAACTGAGTTTGTTTAAGATTTGCTTATCGTGATATTTTCTCGTTATTACCATGGTTGCCCATAAATTTAATCTATAAATATTTGCTAACCTTTAGCTCAATCCTATGCAGTTACATGAACCATCATCAAACACAATTTTGCTCATATAGAAATTAAGCGTCAGGAAAATTTCAAATCTGTATGTTATATTGTTTTTAGGATGTCCTGTTAACAAACAGACAGTTATAAATTACATTATTACAGCCCTTCGAGTGATACGTTCACAAAATATAAGCCAATAAATATAAAGTACTTTATTTACATTTATTGGAACTTGTTAATCTACGATTGAATTAGTGAAATGTATTTTATTCACCTGAAACAAGACTCACCTTCGTAGTTGAATAAAGTATCAAAAATATGCTTACGTTCATAATTTTGTGTCACGCGTACATCTTTAAATATACTGTAAATCCAATAAGATTATCAGACTTATCTGTAATTCTAGAAAATCTTACGGGAGAGTAATACTTTTTTAGAATAAATATAGTCCTTTTTTAGAAATATAACCTGTATGTGCAATATATTTTAAATATATTCACAAATTACAGTGTTAGAAGTTACATTACACGATTTAGTAATTCAACAATTTCAGGCATGACCAATGTATGATTTTTATTAAATTTCAGCAATAATTCTAATAAACTAACTTACCCTGTAACTACCGTCTCGTCTATATGTATTTGTATGTGTAACATAGTTCAGATCAATTAAAATTAATAATAGTGAACTACTATATAATAACATAATCACATTTAAACGAAAAAATGAGTTGCTAAGCGCTAACGATGATAAAGTCTGGACCAATTCGGTTAATTTTGTCTAAAATACTATTGATATCTAATGAAGGTTTGCAGAAAGAGAAAGATTAGTAAAAGATACCCAGAGTAAATTATAATTTTGGAAAATGGTGGTAGTTATGTTTTTGTATTAGTTTAAATGCAATTAAACAGCAGCTGCTGACGAACACAGCTGAAGTTCAAGGAAATAGATAAACATATTAAGCAAATTTATAATAAAACTAGTAGCTAACCACGGCTTCGCACGTAATTTCACGGGAAATAATTGATAGTCACTTAAAGTTATTCCAAACTACTGATCCATTTTAGATTTAAGTTTTCTTAAACAGTGTAGGACCCTGAAGTAGTAGAGTGAAATAGTTTTAATTATAATTTCCCTCCAACATTCATTGATAATTTATTAAATTTCTCCGACTATTTTATTAATAATTACACGATTTTAGGCCGGTTTGGTTGAATCCTTAACCCGAAGACAATATACTGCATTCTGTGCAGTTTAAGAATGGAATTATTAAGCTTATCTTGGATATAAATTATGTTTGTGTTCGTGTTAATTTTATGCTTACTCCGCTTTCAAAACTATAAATAGCAATACCTAAATTGATTAAACTTATACTTAAGTTAAGGTCCTTAAATTGATTGAGCAAATGATTGTGTTGTAATATTATATTGTTTATGTCCTTCTCCGTAGACTAATGGTTATAGCCTCGACTCTGTGACCAAAAGATTCAAGTCCCGATGAGGTCCAATCATGTACTTTGTACTTTAATAAAAAACCAGTGCACTTCAAAGCCGGCAAAGCTGACGCTGAGGCTTAAATGAGATTAAATAACAAAATATAGTGTTTATATAGAACTTTGTTAATTACTTTCTGACAGGTTCTTTTAATAAATAAAATGTATTTGCATCAACGCATTTCTTATCGAAATGTTTACAACTTGATCTTCAGCCCTAATGACATAGAGAAAAATAATTTATTCCTTGATATACAGGGTGTACATAAAGTCCTGCACGGGTATAATATTTTCTGAACGATAACAGATAAAGAAATAAGATTTGGTACATCAATACTACACCTAAAAATCTACTTTTTGAAGGAACTATCAGTTTTCTGTAATATCATGGGGACGTCCCGCAAGGAGTCAGAAGGAAATCTTAAATAGGAGCATAGGTCAATATGGACATCATTTTAAAGGGCTTATCTAGCAGAGTTTAATGCCGCAAACCGCACTCAAAAAGATTGATCCAGTACAAAATGGCGGCTGTTCAAAGATTTTACTTGGTTACATTTTATTAGTAGCCATAACCCCAGTAAAGCAAAACTGCAACCAAACGAATACTGCAGCTAACTACTACATTATGCTTGTCAGTTGTACAGAAGTGAATTATGACATTAGTTATCCTCAAGGGTTACAAATTTGGTCCTAATATATTGATAACGGGGAAAACCTGATAACAGTAACAATTAGAAATCTCAGCGAACTATGACGATCGGAAACACTTCCTGTTTTCATAAAGTGTTGAACAGTTCTCCCTACAGTTGTTCTAGAAATTGGCTGCCTCTCGTGAAAGTAGTCATTAAATAAATGGCATGCTTCCTCGTATGATCGTCTGTTATTTCCCCAACCATCATAAGAAGTGTTATACGTTCACGTTCGTCAAGCGACATAGTGTAGTTGAGAACTACAAGCAATACGACAAACTCTTTTGTACTAAAGCGCACTGATAAAATGGATGGACAGCACTACTAAAACAAGAAAACTAGAATAGCCTACTATGAATAGACTGGCTAATAGGAAAGTCCTAACTGCGACCCAAAGATAAGAGATTTCCCGTTATCAATATATTAGGACCAAATCTGTAACCTTTGAGGATAACTAATGTCATAATTCACTTATGTACAACTGACAAGCATAATGTAGTAGTTAGCTGCAGTATTCGTTTGGTTGCAGTTTTGCTTTACTGGGGTTATGGCTACTAATAAAATGTAACCAAGTAAAATCTTTGAACAGCCGCCATTTTGTACTGGATCAATCTTTTTGAGTGCGGTTTGCGGCATTAAACTCTGCTAGATAAGCCCTTTAAAATTATGTCCATATTGACCTATGCTCCTATTTAAGATTTCATTCTGACTCCTTGCGGGACGTCCCTATGATATTACAGAAAACTGATAGTTCCTTCAAAAAGTAGATTTTTAGGTGTAGTATTGATGTACCAAATCTTGTTTCTTTATCTGTTATCGTTCAGAAAATATTATACCCATGCAGGACTTTATGTACACCCTGTATAATTCAGAACACTTTCTTTACATATATGTCTCGATAAACTAATAAATTAGATATAAAGTATCAAGTTCTGTCTCCTTAATTAAATTCACTGTATTATTTCCAATACGATTGTAGAGTTTCCCTTGTGCTCCGATAAAGAAAATATATACGAACGGTAACCAAATTCAATAATAAAGCGTCTTATTTCGGCTCTTTTAATTTACTTTCGATAAAAAATCGTTCAAGTGACAGTTATAGTTTGCCTCTTTGTTGCAAAAAGAAAATATGTAATTTGGTACTACTTAAAAACTACTGCGGTAATAAAGAGTCAGGTCCATCTGATTAAATTCACTTCCGGCTTAATTTATTTACTTCTACAAAATATATACATATGTTGGTTTTCAAGATCTGAGTGAGTCAAAAATCGTCTATTACCAACACTTCTAATCTGTTTCCGTCTAAGACATTTCAAATGTTATATTTACATTTGTGTCCAAATGACGAAAGTATATTGTACAACTAAAACGTCTCTGCGGTAAATAAGGGTCTGCTTCAGACGTTTAAATTCACTCCCAGTCTAATTTTTTATTTACGGTTTCACAATTGAATTATGGTGTTCCACTAACAAAGAAAACGATTACCTATGTTGCTTTTGGAATCTAAATAGTTTAATATCTGGTGCTGAATTGATTTTGATGTTTTCACTGAGGGGAAGAAGGGGAAGAGTATGTTAACATTTGATTTTCATTAATTACAGTAAACATGCCATACACAATTATTGTAAGTGAGCTAACCACATTTGATTAACTTATTTGCAAACATTCACAGCCTTATGAAATAAGATATTTTTTACAACATCGTTGAAATAATATTTCAATAGAATTAGATCGTTTAGTAATCATTGGTGCAATTATAATGTATAGTTAGATAATAAGTCTTAAAATTATATTAAAAATTAAATTAAAATTACATTAAAAATTATATTAAAAATTGGATAACATTCTTTGCAATCCGCATTCACTACTGACGAAGCAATTTACAATAATTTAATATTTTTACAAATTTTAATGTTAACAGATGTTTTTTTGCCTGTTTTATGAACTTCAGCTGAAAGTTTTAACAGCTGTTAGGTATCAGGTCACATTGTATTACGTGTCGTAGCGCAGTCTGCCGGATCCATTATAAAACATTTAAAAATTATCAAAGATTTATAAATAAAAAGGTTATTAAATAAGCAATTTAAATTGGACCGAATATTAACGGCACAGTTCTTCATTGCTATTGTATTACAGGTATTAAATACAAAATTAAGACATAATTAAGAATTTCTACATAATCATTCCATTATTTTCCAGAATACAGTTCGACAACAATAAGAATTTACAACGCAAAATCTTAAACATGGTTATTCTGGAAATTTGCATGAACTTACTAAGGATTTATACCTTATACCGCAAGTAGATATATAGTAAGTAGGATTTCTTCCAATACCGTAATATGCCATAGCTAATAGCCCTAATATTGGTTTATATTTTCTTCACCGAGAAAACAAGGCAACCTCGACTATGGTACTGGAAATACCTAAGACCAAAAGTAGTTTAGCTTTGACCTATTTGGATTTCTGAGACCTATATATTTGTATTATTTACCGAAGCTACTAAGTAAGTTTAGCGTGTATAAAGCATATGACGGTTGGAATATAAATGTTTCGAACCAGAAATGCTTACGTAGAGGTCTGGTAAAACTATGATGCTTTTAAATATTTAACTATTTTTATGCTTTTAACTATAAGTACTAAACAAATATGTGTCTGTTGTACGCCTATTTAGGTTAGAACAATTTTAGAGTATTTCAATCTTATTACATAATAAATGATTTGCTAAGTAGGATAAGGAGTGGCTTTTTAAAATTGCGTATGAACAGCAAGTAACTGCTGGGTATATTATAAGTACACAAAATAATGGTTTCTCTGAAAACAAACCAAGGGTTCAAATGTTTTCAGCTATGAATTTCCGAAGATAATTATGTTTAAAAGCCTAAAATTACAAATAATATAACAGAAATTTGGGATAGTTTCAAGGGAGGGGAAATTTAGTAATTATAATCATAATTTTTTTCTTCTACAAATACCAAACTCAATTCAATAAGGCATTTTTCGTTTATATAATGTGACGTGTGTATAAGCTTTTTCAACATTTGTTTTGGTCCTGATACAAATAAACATGTAAATTATCCATTTAATGACTACAACTAATAGTAAAATGGAAGAAAAGATGTTCTATTCTTCTTCACTTTAGGTGGCATAATATATAGGGACAGCGATTAACAAATTATTAAAAGTGCATTATTTAAACCGAAAACCGATTTAACCTCTCATGTGTAATATCTTTGAATTCTATGTTGAATTATAAACATATGTTATAGATTGTTGACAAGACAAGAAATATGTTCGATTATTGCATTAATCTCGTGAGTTGTGTTAGTAATAAACACGTCTACAGTTTCTTCGTTTTTTATATAGTAATTGGCGACGAGTTTTAAACAGAAATAAGTCGAAAACAAGTTTTATCCAGCAGGATTACACGTTCTATTTGTAGAAGATAGTCACAGAAATATAATTAGACGTCAAAAACATGACACTACAGGACTTAGACGACAATTCATTTGCTGCTCATGAAATCTGTGAACGACGCAAACGTATGCAAGAGACAATTTAAAAATATGTCTTTTTATATTATGTTAGAGATCGCCTTCCATTGTGAAGTGCTTAGAACTCTATTTTAAACTCAGACATAGAACTATGCATATTGGAATAATATGTGCTGGTAATAAAAGAAGTGTGACTATCCAAATGTATACACAGTGTGGGGATAAATGAACAGTAACATCAATTTCATCCTCTATAACGGTGAGGAGACTTTCAAAGGAATCATCAAGCTCTGGGAATCTTTTGTAAATTGAGAACATCAAGGTCGAAAAACTAAAATTTGACCTCTTGTTACATGCGTTAACACTTCTCCTACATCAAATGCCGTATGACCTCTGTGCAAAAGGAGACTGAAGGAGACAACGGACTCAGACCTTGCACATATTTTTGAAGATTTCTTAAAACCGCAACCTAATTTCTTGGATAGATATCACATATTCATTTGTAAAGTCCAATTTTATGTGGAATCAATGAAACAATTGTCCGCTGAACTTTAGCAATTGACTACAAAATTGTGAATTTAACTGTATGTGTTTAGAATCGATATCAGAATTGCTAAATTTAAAATTTGTTAAGATGTTAGGAGATTCAGAAACTATGTTATTGCATGATACTGTACCAAATCTTTTTAGAAAATTGTACAATTAGCTAGTATTTTGAGCTTGCTAAATTTTAGAGAGAGTTAGAGAAACAATTTAAGTCAGTTCATTTTGTGCATATAAATAAATTAATTTCTCTGGATTTACTTGGAACCAGAGATTCACCTGATTTACAAAGAACTGTTTCCAAAAACTCACCGAAACCACCAAGTGATCAACCCACTGAAAGATTTTTCAAGTGTGAAAATATTGCGCACCATCCTAAGAACTGTAGGGCCGTCAGTGAAACGAGCAAAATTTCGTAGCAAGCTTGGTTACATCGTCCGTGTCTGTAGAAACAAATTAAAGTGGCAGTGTATTTCTTCAAGCTGATGTGGAAACTAGTTCCGAAGAGGAACCTTACCAAATTAACAAGAACATAGGAATGTAAATAATAAAATATAGTTCAACTGATAGAGGATGGTAAGATTGATAAAATGGAAATGGAAAATATTGAAGCTATGAGTACGATTAATATGACTCGTTTGGAATATTCATTATTTTTTTAAATTTTTTATTAATTAACGTTGAACTTTTCACTAAAAGAACAATAGATATTTTCTTAAACATTGTTATTGAAGTGAAGGTCGATGCTTATTTTTTGAAGAATGGGCTAGCATCATAAACCCGCCCACTAAAAGCGAACCAGATTTGATATAGTACAAAGTGCATATAGAAAATTATCGGTAGAAGGCAAAGGCCTTGTCAATTCTGTAAAAGAACATGTTATTCTGAAAGAGGGTGTGGAACCAGTTTTCATTATACTGAAACAAGTTCTCTATAGTTTCAGGGAGAAAATTGAGAAATAACTCGATCGACTGGAGGAAGTAGATATCATAACTAAAGTTTAGTATTCAGAATAGGGGCCCCAAGAGTACCAGAAGTTCATTCGACAGGAGATGTACGTATTGACTGACGTTGTTTATAAGGTTTATCTGAACAAGCTCATTAAATATGATAATTTCATAGCACCCTTAACCGAAGATATATTTGCAGAAATGTATGGTGGAAAGTGTTTCTGCAGACTAAACATCAACAAGGCTTACGTTCACGTAAAAATCAATGGCCAGAGCGCGATATTGTTTTAATCGATTATGTTTGGTTTGAGTGTCGCATCATCAATCTGGAACCGTAATATGACGATGATTCTGCATGGGTTCACTGGAGTAAAGGCATTCCTTGATTATATCATCGTTGAAGGACACGACAAGAACTATTGGAACGACTAAATGCTGTGTCTGGAAAAGCTGGAAAGGAAAGGGCTCAGATTAAATAGATGTAAATGTAATTTTGCTTAAAAATGTTTAGAACATATGTTTGATGAAAATGGTCTTCAAGATACCAAATAGAATATTAATGCAATCACCAATTACACAAGAAAGTTACGGGAGGTCCTTCCTAGACGTGGCGAATCATTACCAAAGTATTCTTCCTGACTCAGCCTCAATACTTGCCTCTACACTCTGCACAAACTATTGCAGAAAATCAAATATTCTGTTGATCCAATGAACGTGATACAGAGTAGGTGTAGGATACATATAACCGGATAAACTTACCATACCTGTATCAACACTATACATTTAGTTTAAATAACTTGAAATGAGGAGACTTTACATCCTTAATGATTTTCTAATTTATCACTAAATGTAAAGCAAAATATTTTAAGAAAAATATAAGTAATACATATAAGCGGATTAACCAATTTCCCAGAGACGAGGATGAAACAAGAAATTAGGTCTCGTCACTGGTGAGGGAATGTCCCCCTCACTGTAGGGTATTTATATTTAAATGGAGGACATTTTACAGCTTTCAAACATTACGCTCTTAAGCTCAGTATTTTTGGCGAAAATCTAAAAATCTTGACCTTTCCGATCACGTGATACAAGATTTCGTTCTATTACGTAAATATATCCCTAAGTTTTGGACTCTTAAGCTTTTAAACTTGCTATTTTTGGAAAATCTCCGGTTCCGTTATAAAAAATGGCTTATATCTTGAAAACGGTGTACCCTAGAGCGTTTTACTTGTACTTTTGCCCTACTGCTTAAGCGTTTGTTCAAGTTGGACCTGAAAACAGAAAATAAATTTGAAATTGTGAAATTTGTGAAGTACCCCGTCCTGTCACGGATGTTAAAAAGAATGGGCGAACTGCAACAAATTAATAACGGCTCCCAACATTCCTTGCTGCCAAAGGGGTATATACCAAAAAAAGCTGTATATATTGCAAACGAGTGATAACCTTTTTAACTTGACTCGTCACGTTATCAAGTGTTCCTTTCTAGAGTGTGTTCCCTTAAAGCATAAGCATGATTAAATATCATCTCCAGGTACCGTTGTAGTACCTTGCTCGAAATTACCATTCCGATTGCCGATAGGTAGCACGTGTGCCATCGAATCGATGACGAGACTAAAGAAATAGACAAAGGATTCAAGGGTCGCATGAAAACCTGTGTCGTTGAAAACCATCATGGAATGAAAAACCCTACTGCATTTCTGGAATGACTCAGAGAAGCGACCTTTTGCAAAGTCGCACAGCACGCCAGAGAACACATCATCAATTTCAACCTTGTGTTAGAAGACGAGTCTCTGGCACAGGCTAGTGATAAAAACGTATTTAAAAAGATGACATTAAAGACTGAAAACACTGTTATCTCCCGGCTAAAGACATTACCGAATACATTAAAGTAGCAGGGGAAAACTGTTTTCTGATATGGACGAGTCTTACGCGAAGGGATCTGGAATTAAGAACCTACAGCTAAAAACTACTCAGGGGGTCTAGTTACATGGATGTAACTAAAAAGGCCATAGCTAAACCTGCAGTCATGAACTTAATAAACATCAAAATGTTGCGTATGGTCCATCCCTGCCGCACTGTTTCCCGTGTGCTGGCAAGCGAAGCCTGAACTAATGCAACATTACCAACGATTTAAGCACGAGATAGATGTACATTCCCGTTAGTAATTATAATGTCAAGATTTATGAGAAACGTTCTGGAATATACATTAACGTGTACTCTTACGATACGAAACTTGTCGCCTATCCGTTGTACGTTACACAAGAAGAGAACGATAGAAACATTAACAGATATGTTATAAATAAAAATATCACTTTCTACTGTTACGTAAAATATACGAACCGATTAGTGAGTTCTCAATTTTCGAAGTATAAGGCTAAATGCAAGCGCTGCGTACTACACTTATGGCACGGAAACCCTACTTAAATACAACAAGAAGACTACAACGAACAAGAGGCGTTGAAGATTCTGACGAAAAGAAGGCTCCATCATGTAGTTTAAGGATCCTAAGCACTCGATGAGTTTGGTTTTCAGTGTACGCTGATTTTGAGTGTATGCTGACCCATGTAGCCAGCAGTCGGGAACCTGATGCAATCAAGAAACTGGATTTATACACCGAAAATATCAGAAGCACGAAGCTGTTACTGTCTCGTGCTACATCGTGTATTGTGAGCAAATCGGCGAGTGCAAATCACAGAAACATATTCAGGAACTAATGCGAAACAAATCTATGTAGAAGGTTTGAACGCCAGATCTAGATATATACATACGTTGTACTATAGCAACACTGACATACCTACAAATATGACACAAGACGATTTACAAACACTAGCAAACGTTCACAAGTGTCACATACCTGTATGTGGAAAAAGTTTCTCAGATCCTAATGATTACGAACCAAGCCATCAAGGCCAACTAAGAAGTAAAATTATAGGTATGGAGCAAAAACTCATGTAACCTCAACTTTAACCGCAATTCCTGTCAGTTAGGATTCATACCTTGATTGGGTACTGCACTCACCTTTTCATATAGATGTTGTAATGAACAACGAAACCACTAAGATTATCTCCAACAAAGAGGAATTTTATACTTTTCTTGTTGGAGACAGAGTGAAACTACGGTTCTTGGACTCGTTGAGATACTTGGCCAGCAGGTTTGACAACCTATCCAGCCATACATCTTTCTGCAAGTGAATTCAGAAACACTTCCAAATTCTACTACGTGGTAAATTAGGCTGTTGGAGAAAGATTTCTTCCCCGATGATTACATGGACAACATGCATAAATTTTGAAGTACATTCCTGCCAGCTCAAAATGACATTTACAATAAGCTAAGCGATGGTCCAGCACTTAAATCCCGAAGACTAACAAGATGGGGTTAACGTTTCGAACACTTTAGACGTTCAGAGCATGATACATTACACATTACCGTACAATCAACGGACCTACTGAATCTGGAAAACGTAATGTAGAAATTTGCTTACGTTTGTAAAGAAACATACCAGCTTCACTCCTGGACTTGCTTGGAGTGCAATGGTAAAGACAACCGACGTTACAATCGATGTCCTCAGTGATTACATGATCCTGATAACCAGCAAGGACATTCGTGGCTACGTGTTTCAGTGTCTAACTGTCACGCCGCAGCCAACAACGCTTACACGGATAATTTAAATGGAGAGCAACAACCTATATAACGTATTCCAAACGATTTGTCGCAAATAATCTTTATGGTTGGGCAATGAGCCAGTCCATGCTATACAGGAACTTTAATTTGTGCAAACCGAAATCGACGATACAAAAGTTTCAGATGATTCACACGCTGGCTACAATCGACTTGGAATATCATAAACAACTGCATGACCTGCAATTTGAATTTCCTTTATCACCTGGACGTCAAGTAGCGTCTGGATTAAAAGAAGAGAAATCGCTGACAACTTTGTTTGATAAATAAAACTACGTTGGTCACTGCAAATATTTTGAGGAGTATCTATCATATGGAATGAAAATTATAAGCACCTATGATAAAAAAAGCGTAAGGAAAGTAAGAAGTTATGATCAAAAGTATAAGTATGGTTGATTCACCTATGTATAAGCTTCAGTCAATACGCCTGGCTGATGCACTACATCAACTTGAACACCCGAATACTTACTAATGTCAGGAACGAGGTTGAGAAAGATCTGTTCAAGCTCATAAATAGCGGTTTCTTTGGTAAAACGATTGAAAATATACGATCAGATTAAATATCCGACTAGCTACGACAGATGAGCTGGTTGGCAAGTGGACTGCTCAACACAATTTTAAGAATAGAACAATTTTTTTAAAAAATTTGGTGGCTCTCCAAATGTGCAAAGCGAAATTGTTTTTCAACAAAACCATCTAGGTTGGCATGAACATTCTAGACGTACCCTAGAAATTAATGTACGATTTCCAATACACACGGTCACTGACTCGCTCACGTAGCCTACTACATCCATACGGTCGGCAAATTCGATGACGTCAAAAACATGATTCAACTTTTGAGACTAGCAATTACCCTCAAACTATTCGTTACAAAATGCCCGAGTCAACAAAAAAGTGTAAGTAAATATGAAATATGAGCTTAACGGAAGAATAATCTACGAGTACGCCGGGATCCAGTCAAAAATTTACCCTCTTAAAACCTAACGTAATACCGAAAGTGAATGGAATAAATCGTTTATTTTACGCACTAGTATATGTAAAAATTTACAGGATTGGCTCTACGTTGGTATTTAGTTGAGTATTTAGGTTGAAAATCGTTAAATTTTAAGAATATAACGATTTTCATAAAAAATTTGGCGACCCTCCATATGCGCAAAACGAAATTGTTTTTCAACAAAACCATCTAGTTTGGAATGAGTATTCTGGACTTTCCCAAGAAATTAATGTACGATTTCCACTACAATATTATCTAAAGGCTAGAATAACTCTAATACACACGGTTACTGACTCGCTCACGTACTATATCCATACGTTGGGCAAGTACGATGACGTCAAAAACATGATTCAACATTTGAGACTAGCGATCACCCTCAAATTAACCGTTAAACTATACCCAAAGTCAACAAGAAAGTGTAAGTCAATATGAAAGGTGAGCTCAACAGAAGAATAAATTACGAGCACGCTGATCTCCAGTCAAATATTTACGCCTCCAGACCTGAAAGCGGTGTGTCTTGAAATTTTAAAGGCATTTGGAAGCTAACCACTCAGAAACACCTGAAAAAAATTGACGCAGAAAAAAATTTACCCGTATGCAAATACGTATATTTCATTTAAAGCTGATTCAGTACATGTTAACCTTTACATGTTTTCGTAAAAGCTAGCTCTCACGCTAGCTAACTCTTAAATTATAGCAGATTGAATTTTATAAAATGCTATATCGTATATAGGGATACTGCAATGACCCCAGAATAGAGTCCAGATGCCACGTCTAGAATTTCGATGTCGTCTAGAATGTTTGTATGTCAACAGAAAAATATTATTCAGTTCAATGCTGTATAAATCCAAAGCGATGAATAAAACAATGGCTATTCAACAAAGGTATTCAACACGGTTCTATGAATATGATACGAAGCTTCAAACACGATTTATACAGCATTGAACTGAATAGCATTTTCCTGTTGACATACAAACATTCTAGACGACATCGAAATTCTAGAAGAGGCATCTGGACTTTACCCTGGGGACATTGCAGTATCCCAAAGTACGATATAGCTTTTTATAAAATTTAATCTGCTATACTTGAAGAGCTAACGTGAGAGCTAGCTTTTACGAAAACATGTAAAGGTTAACATGTACCGAATCAGCTTTAAATGAAATATACGTATTTGTATACGGGTACATTTTTTTCTGCGTACCATTAAGATGTAATAAGCTCAACAGTATTGACTGCTGCACCATACGATTTTTTTTACGAAATTTTGTACAGAAACTATGTCGGAGACACATGAAAATTGTCAATCCAACCGAGTTGTCTTTCAAAGTTAGGAAAACCTAGAACAGCTTGAGTATCTTTATATCGAAGTAAAATAAAACTTGGGTATTGGATAAAATAAACTTTATTTCTGGTGAACAAAAAGCTTTCACCGTTAGGCTTTCATGTTTGCAAAACGTAGAAACGGCAATAGCCGCGTTTTTATTTTGGACCGATGGAACTGTGACGGCTCGCAATCTATTTCCTCCATACCTTTTTGTTGTGAAACATGAAAGTATTTTTGTTCACTTAGAAAACCATTTGAAAGAGAGATTTTTAATCACGAAGGTCGTCAGCCGAATGTCCGCCATCCAGCGGTGGTGGTAACGGTTGAGTTCGTGGCGTACGCGAAGTTGGGTTGGTTGTAGTAGTAGTCCTAGGGATTGTGTCGGGATAGCCGTAGAGATAATGTATATCGTAAATGTCAAACTTAGTGAGAATCTATTCGAAAAAGTTTCTTCTGTATGATGGGATTTCGTAATAGATTTATCGTTATATTGTTGTTTTAAATAAAATATAATTTGTCGTATACAGCAAACATGAGTTTTATTGCACAAATCAGCGTGTATCCCTTCCTGAAATATTTGCTTGTAGCTAAAGCAATGAAGAATATGCACTGTAGTGAAATTTTAATAATCATGTATTATAACGAGCCGAAGGCGAGTTATATTTATAACATTAAAACCTATTTATAAACAAAGTTCATTATCTTTGTTCCATGACGAGTAAAATGGTTTTATTTATAAATTACTGAACAATAAATAAAGTTGTTGTTATTGCTATGTTCGGATGCATCTTGTATATGGCCTGGCCTTTTACATTTTAAAACCTAAAAATGTTCAGGGATCGTCTTATAAACAGCTAGTCCTTAATATAGTTACAGGTCTTAATTATATAATTACTGTACACGAAGTTTCCCTTTAGTGTTTATTGTTCAATTAAAAGTGTCTTTGCTGCAAACTTTATCACTTTGAATTTGGGAACTTCTTTCGTGAACAGTTATTTATTCAGAGTTTTTATTAACAATAGGTAGAAAACTATATTTTATTTCCTCTATAATAAAAATTAGATCTCCTTAAAATGTTTTATAAGTAAATTAGAATTATTATGAGATGTACATTATAATTTGTTATATGAACATTGAAAATTTACCCGATGGTAAAAATAGACTATAATGAATAATAACTTTATAAAGTCCATAATAAGTTATATGAAAAAAACATTTTCCAACATTTTGATTGTGAGCCCTCTGCAAACCTACATAAACATCGGATGTGAATTCAATAAATTGTTTATATTACGTACTAGTATATGTAAAAATGTACAGGATTGGCTAGACGTTGGTATTTAGTTAGGTTATATATATAGTGTCAGTGATAGTGGCCTCCATCTTAAAAAATTCATTTTTAAAGACTGAATAACGACGTTACTAACATATTTGTATGGACAGATGAAGGAAATGTATTTTTAACGGAGGAATATATTACAGACTGAAATCTCTTTCATTAAAAAATACACTCGTTCTCTTGTATCCTTATGAACTGAAACCAAAAACCGATATAAACTTTAAAATACAATCACATTTACTCAGGTTTGACAGGAAAATGGTACTGTTGTTTATAACAATAAAAGTGTGAACTAACTAATACATGGTCCGAAACTTAGCGAAGTCTTCATTCCCAGTTAAGGGTTTAATGTAAATATTATTTACATTTATTGATATCCGTCTCTATCTGCAACTATCTACCTCGTGATAGTCAGCTTAAAGTCCTTCTTAATCATTTTCTGTAGAAAATAATGTAAAAAATACCGATAGAAACAGGTGCTTAAAAGATCTATAGTCCCTTGCAAAGGTGCAATCTCGTCAATATCTAAGGTTGGATACATGGGCACTTGGGCAGTTTCCTTAATGAGTAGAAACTTAAGATGAAAAAAGACATTGTCCTGGAAATCCCAGTTTCTTTGCAATCCGTTATAGGATCTAAAGTCCAGGCACTTCCTTTACCACAAGCATCAATTTTCCTCTTAAAATGTTTTTAATAGAGTTTGAATTGAGTATATTTTTAGGTTGCATACTATGCTTGTATTTTGTTTTTGTTTCATGTATATCTGGCAGTAAAGACGTGTTTCATTCAAAACTTCCTTGATAATATGGTTTTGTCTTTAATGTAAACAAACATATACACGTTTTCAGTTCCCATATCAATACTCTGTATCCGTATATAATATCAATGTATTAACAGTTTTAACAAAAGTCAACACTTATCTTTCGAAATCACAAGCGTTTCTGTTCCGATCTGTAGCATACAGATCCTACGTGTCAGTATGATCCACAGTAATAACATTGTTCATTTATTTACGAACTCTTTTCCTTTTAAATCTGTACAGTGTATACATTGCAAACTTCTGTCAATGTTACTTTACTCAGAGTTCACACGGATATTTAATTGTTCTTTCAGTCTGAAATAATCGTAAAATTTTCATAGAAATCCGAGGAATCTTGAAACTCTCCTGCCTTAAATTTCTCACAAATTTATTAATTTTAAATTTATTTTAAAATTATAAATCTTAAATTTAAAAATGTATTAACCACGTGTAAATATACAATACCCATCCACATAATGGTCGTATTTTCATTGAGATATAACATTTGGGTTATGATCAGTCTAAAATTCACTAATGTTCTCCACCTAACTGTCCATGTTAAGGAAAATTCTGTTGACCATAAAGGCACTTGACCTTTAATTTGCAGTATGCAATAATCCATTATTAACTATTCAGATATAAAGTAGAGGTAACAATTATATTTAATAATATTGCTATTTTACATAAATAAAGTTAACAATTAGTTTTTTTGAAAAAATAAAAAAATAGATAAAAAACGTTCATTTGAATATTACAGGTTTAGATATGTAAAATTACTCAACTATTCCAGAGCATTATTACGTATCTCTCTCTATTGATAATGTCGTTACTTCTGAGCATGACGAGAGTGGGTACTTCTGTTACATATTGTGTTTTAATGGACCATTTCTGCGAGCATTCCATCATCCACCAGTCACTTAGAATCTTCTTGAGATACTACTTCTCATCGTGTAAACACATTGTAGAAATCACTATTATAAAAATAATTCACGCTGTAAAACTCATAAAGAAACAGAATGCAATGTATACTAATGTAGGTTGATTAATAAATTCCCACTATTTGTTAATATTTTAACAA
This sequence comes from Homalodisca vitripennis, assembly GCF_021130785.1. NCBI lineage: Eukaryota > Metazoa > Arthropoda > Insecta > Hemiptera > Cicadellidae > Homalodisca > Homalodisca vitripennis. The sequence goes on from NC_060214.1 coordinate 99,972,019, forward strand.
ATCGAGATACAAAAATGAAAATTTTCAGTATATTTACAGTATTTGAATGCTAATCTTTTGATAGATTCACAAAGCGCCATCACCACCCGGGATACATCCTCTTCGGGAGGGCACGATGTCTCATGCAATACCTTCAATTAGAAAACTCTTATATAATACATAATTAAAAATACAAACCAAGAAGTAGTAGATATTGCACAATACATATATTTTTAACTTTATTAACATTACACCAATTTAAAGATCAAAATGTTAGTTGAATAAAATAAGAATCAATCATGTATATTTAATAGCTGAATAAGAATAAACTTATGGAAGATAAATACGACTATTTAAATCAGTGCTAAATAAATCATACAGCACTAAAACTATAAATTAAAATTTTTATAACTGGCCACAGCTCTATTTCTGAGCTTTATCACGTTTTCTCACCACGAATGTCATTAATGGGTTACTTCTGAGCATGACGAGAGTGGGATACTTCTGTTAAATATTGTGTTTTAACAGCATTTACCATCACGGTATTTAACGGCATTTGTCCTCTTAGGTGTTTAGTCCATCATTTACCAATCACAGGGAAACTTTTAGAGATGTTCTTTCTTGTGTAAACTATTTAAACAAATCAATGTTATGAAAATAATCCAAGGTGTAAAATTCATTAAAAGATAATTTAATTTGTAATAATTTAGATTTATTTACTACTGATGCAAATATGAAGCTTCATAGGTATTTAAAGTTCATCAAGGTTAACTTTTTGACCTATGATATATCGCCTTCAAAAGAGCTTGATTTCATATGCAATACCTTCAAATAGCAACCTATTATATGATAAATAAATTTGAAAAACAAATGAATAAATTAGCTATTGCACAAAACGGAGATGTTTAACTAGTTTAATTTTCTACTAATTCAAATACCAAATATGTATTGGCATCACAGCGACGTAGTAAATAATACTGAGTTTTAAAACTTACTTCGACGATTTGAATAGAATATGTAAGTACAATCCAACGGTGCGCAATAATATGCATCGCATCGGTCTTATTTAGATGTGCATAGATTATGTTACGTAATAAATAAGAACTAACAAGTTTGTAATTAACGCAAAACGCCTTTATAAATTCTGTAAACATTTAATTTTAGTCTGAAGTAATCTTTAACCTTTCATAGAAATCCAAGAAATCTTCAGGCACGTCTGCCTTACACTTCTTATCCAATTTATTGTAAACGCGTGAGAACCGTGTTTCCAACTCTATTTATTCTGACTTTAGTAGATTTTTATTCAGTTTTTCCATCGCAGATGGTGTTGAGGTGGCGGGGTTTCTAGTAAAATACACAGTTTTACCCATATAATACACATTCACAGCGCAAAACGCACTTTATTTTTGCATTGCGATATAACGCGTGGGTAAAAATCAGCCTAAAAGTGTCACTCATATTCTTAACTGAACTGTCCATCTCAAAGCACATTTTGTTGAAAAATAAAATAAAAGCACTTACTCCTCACTATTCAGTATAAAAGAACCCATTTTTGGCTATTTAGACATAAATTAGAGGTAACACTTATATTTAATAATTGTATTAAATCGCATAAATTGATTTTACTCGGTAAAATTAATTAAAGCAGATAAAAAACGCCTCTTAGGCGTGTATTTCATCATCCACCAATAACCGGGAAACTAATTGAGATACTCCTTATATTTGTGTAAACAGATTATACAAATCACTATTATGAATATAATCCAAGCTGTACAAAATTCGTTACAATAAATAATCGAATTATTACGAATTTAGGTTGAACTATAACTTCACCTACATTTGTTAATATTTTAATAATTCCAGACACAAAAATTAAACTACAGGGATATTTATAGGTCATTCAGACTAACCTTTTTAAAGATTCACAAAGCATCATAACCACCATGGGTACAATATGTCCTCCAGAAAAGAGCATTTTATCATTAAATACCTTCAATTAGCAACCTCTTACGTGATACATCATTTGACAATAAACCAAAAATAGAAAAAAAAGCAGAAAATGGATATGAAACAAATCCTAATAAATAAAAAACTCAATTAGTAGGCTATATTATCTATAAAATCAAATAATATTGATGCAAATTTGGAAATACTTTTAACTTAAAATGGCTGACCAAATGCATCATTTACACCAATAAATTAAAGGTAATAGTTAATTCAATTAAAAATAAGAAATATCCATTATATATATATATATATATATATATATATATATATATATATATATATATATATATATATATATATATACTCGCTTTCGGCTCACTGGGGTTACGCCCCCAGGCCCCTAAGTGGGGTGGTAGCAAATTCGAGGCCCGTAAGTAGGGTGTTAGCAAATTCGAGGATAAGCGTATTTCGGGAACACTATAAGTTCGAGCATTCGATGAGGAATCTGGGTGAGCTTTTAAAAGAAATAATAACCTAGCCGGCATATCCGCCTTAACTATTTTCTATACGATTATGTGTAGTTATCTTGGAAATAAATAACGTGTAAAAATTTCATTTCCACAGGTCAATCAGTTCTTGAGATATCGTGCGGGCACTTAGTTTCAAGGGTTAACACCGATTAAGGCAATAAAGGGAGACTAATTTGCTCTCTTTGTTGTAGTTTTATGAATAAAGAAAATAAAGTTGATCTGAAGAAAAACTTACCAAAAAGAATTGTAAAGCAAGAAACTAAGATAAAGTGTCATTTTTACAGCAGGGGTTAAATTGACCAAATGTTTATTACTGTGTTCTAAATTGAGGCAAAAGATATATCGCAGATTCATTAACGTGTATAAAAAATTTGTTTGCCATAGGTCAATTAATATAAGAGAAATGTCTTGTAAGGATATTGCAGTTTCAAAAACTAGGTAAGTATGAGCATATAGTTCGACATCGTATACACACGTTATTGAGACTTTCCTAGAGATACACATATATCTAATTATTGAATAACATGTGCGTGGTTGTAATAAGGTTCATTCCTAATAACTGTAGGTGAGAAAACTTATTCGTAAGTTGGTTAGCGGATGATGTATTTAATGTCACACGAGGTTGGCAGCTTATTAGGAATTTGAGATTTAAATTATTCTATTTGAGCGTTGGTAAAAAACACGTCTTTATTTAGTATCCTTTTTTTATAATCACAGATAAGCAGGCAAATATAATATAATATAATTAGTAAATTACAAGTAAGGCAATGCTGAGTAACCTGGAAATAATAGATGGTTTATCATGTCTCACGTCAAGTTAAAAATATGGGCAGTTAAAGAGAAACATATAGGCCGTTGGAATAAAGAAATCAGATAAATAGCAATTAGAGGCAAAACTTTTTTTTGCACCGTGGTTGTCCAATGCTTCTTACAATAGTATATATCCGGTCTCAATACGGAGAGTCCGAATAATACTTCAAAATATTTAGAAAAAGTGGAAAGATTTCGTTTGTAATTAGAAATATTTACTGGTCGTAATTGTGTACTGATAGGTAGTAAAATTTATTATACTTTTGATTGAGTGTTAGTTCTCCAACAGTTTAAATTTTTGCGTGGTTTATTCAGTCTCATTGAGGCCATATATTATTACCACATTAACTAATATTATTCTCGCATAACGTGTGCAAGTTCGGAGATTTAGCGGTACATTTACTTGTGTCAAATTATTTGCTAGCAACTTATAATCGATAAAACTGTTGTTTGCCCGTTATTTTGTCAATGCTTAAAATGTAAGCATGACGTATCCAGTCTCGCCACGGGGAGGCCGGCAAACAGAGACCATATATTATTAACAGAATTACAGCTATCGTTGGTTAATTATGTTGTCTCATATCGTGTGCAAATTTGCATATTATAGTTGTGTATATACTTGGGTCAAATGAGTTGGTAATAACTTATTATTTTTGAAAATGTTGTTTGCCCGTTAGTTTGTCAATGTTTAAAATGCATGCATGACATATCCAGTCTTGCCACGGGGAGGGCGGAAAACGTAGGGACCATATATTTACATATTTACAGTAAACTTATTTACACCGACGAGGAGTATTTGGCAGGCCCTCTAGCCTACTCCCTTATCAATCAGAACAGAGAGTTTTATGTATTTACGGAAAACTTATTTACACCGACCAGGAGTTTTGTTTTGGCAGGCCCTCTAGCCTACTGCCTTATCAATCAGAACGGGGAGTTTTATATATTTACATATTTACATCATGTAAAATTGAAAATAAATAAATAAATAAATATTAACGGAAAACTTATTTACACCAACGAGGAGTTTTGTTTGGGCAGGCCCCCTAGCCTACTGCCAGTGTCAATCACGACGGGGAGTTTTGTTTCGGCAGGCCCCCTAGCCTACAGCCTAGTCAATCACGACGGGGAGTTTTGTTTGGCCAGGTCCCCTAGCCTACAGCCTAGTCAATCACGACGGGGAGTTTTGTTTCGGCAGGTCTCCTAGCCTACTGCCTAGTCAATCACGAAGGGGAGTTTTGTTTGGGCAAGTCCCCTAGCTTACTGCCAGGGTCAATCAGGTTTACTAAAGAAGTTCGTTGTACACGATGTTCTTCGCGTAGGTGACTTCATCGCATACCCTATCTGGACGGACAATGACCATGATGTCTTCTGGGCATCAAACTCTACTTAACAGGACGTACAAATGGCCGTGGGTAAAACAGTCAGTGCAAAGACCGACTCCGACAAGATCCATTGTCTGACCTTGGCTCTTGTGACCGGTTATCGAGTATGCCAGCATCAGAGGAAACTGACGTCAACGGACAAGTAACGGCGAACCTTCAACGATCGCGAACCTAAAAATTATTCTAGGAATGCCGATAGGTTACGCGTCGTGAGGGCGTCTGACGGTGACCAACCGGTTGGTTAGAGCCGTCACAATGACCTTAATGCCGTTAACGAGTACGTCGGCGAGGTTAAGATTCCTCACGATGAGACACACTGAACCGATCTTATGTCGCAGCACGTGATCTGGAATACCCTTGCCGGTAGCCTGGTTTAGCAGCGGAACTTCGAAGCCAAGATGATCATCTTTCTTAGTGTCCACATAGTCGGCGATTCTCAACTCATGAAGGCGACCGTCAACGGAGTCTAGGATGATTTCGTTGATTTCCTTGACAATTACATTCATGGTAGAGAGGATCGCGCGACGAGCACACTGATCGGGATCGCGGAGGACTTCGACAGGGAAGACTTTGAAGATTAGGGCTTGTAGAGAAGTAACGTAATTTACTCCGGTCAGAGGAATAAGAGCGCCACTCTCTTTGCCCGCCCCGAAAGTTGTGGAGGGAACAGTGCCGTTGCCTACTTTTAGAAGGAAATCAGAATAGTCAACGGAACCGCTCGTCCTGTGCGGTGTGGTCAGAGAAAAGACGCGAAACAGTCGCCACAGACGCGAGGCCCGATGAGAAACTCACGCAACGGCAGCTGCCGTCCGTGCTTTTACAACAACGGGTGCGATCTGGCGGAAGTCCCCAGAGCACAGAAAGATCTTTCCGCCGAATGGCTCATCGCGGTTCATGAGATCTCGAAGTGAGCGGTCGAGGATCTCGAAGATGTAGCGATGGGCCATCGGGGCCTGAGCACTGGCATGCGCTGTGCGGCTCTGATCAGTTCCGCGCGCTGGGACCCGTTGGTTATGTTCCACACGCCAGTTCCGTCGCCGAGATACAGCGGAAGCCGAAACATGTTAGGGGCTATTGAGCCACCCGGCATATTCCCGGCAGTAATGACCGAACTGGCGACGGCTAGTGCAACCTGTCGACCACTACGCACGTGTGCGAGTACGACGCGAAGGAGGGACGTCAAATCAAATCAAATCAAATCGTTTAATTGCAGTTGACAATATACATTGCATAGCAAACGTCAATTTTCATGTCTAAATTTTTTCCATTCATCCCACATCAAGGCCACATTTAAACTTACAACATTCAAACATTCAAACATTCACTCCCCATTCATTCCATGCCAATTACGCCCACTTTCGGCGCTGGAGTCAGTTTCCTCATCGCGTGGTCTCCCAGTTGAATGCCAGAAACTCATCAACACTGTAGAAAGCGTTTGACGCCAGGCAGAGTTTGATACGAGTTTTTAACACCTTGGGCGTTGAGGCATTTTTAATTTTGTTTGGCAATATGTTTATAAAATGAACACCTGCCTGCGAAGGCAAATGTTCATAAACCACCGTTCTGTGCATTCCCGAACGGTAGTTATCTCTGCCTCTTGTCTCATATTCATGTATGTCTCGTCCTCTGGTTAAGGCACATTTAGACAAACAATATAAGGTTGTTTCTAAGATGTAGAGACATGGCAAAGTTAACAGTTGCAAATTTTTAAACGCTGTCCTGCACGACTCTCTGAAGTTTAAATTAGCGATAATGCGAATTGCTTTTTTTTGTAATTTGAAAACTCTCATAAAATGGTTGTTTGCACAGGCTCCCCACAAAACGATTCCATACGAAAGGTGGGGATAAATTAACCCGTAGTACGCCGTAATCAGTACCTGACTTGGGCAGTATTTTGCCAAAGATCTTAAGACATAAACTCCTGAGGATAATTTGGCACAAACATAATCAATGTGATTTTTCCATGTCAACCCTCGATCAAGGTGTATTCCAAGGAACTTTGAAGAATAGACTTCTTCCAATAATGTATCTGCAACCATAACAGCAGGACCTCTTTCAATATCTATAGAGCGCATTGAAAAGTTTAGGAAATTTGATTTTGATGAGTTTATTTGAAGATTGAGGCTATTGAAATGTTGGACACAATTGTTAAGGTCAACAAAGGTCTGTATTTCTAAATTTTGTTTTGTACCTCCTCTAAAACAGAGAGTCGTGTCATCTGCGTACTGCACAAGCTTTCCATGCAGTAGTGATGATTCAATGTCATTAACATATATCAGGAAAAGAATTGGACTGAGTATTGATCCCTGGGGAACTCCATATCTCAGTGCAGTAGGTTTTGAAATTTGATTCGAAATTTGGACGACCTGTGTTCTATGGTTTAGGAATGAACTAATCCATAAAAGTGGCACGCCTCGAATGCCGTGGGATTCTAATTTGTCAAGCAGTGTTTTGTGGTCAACACAGTCAAATGCTTTTGAAAGGTCAATAAATACACTTAATGTGTGATTATGACCTTCAATTCCCTCTACAACCATATCGACAAGATTCACTATAGCGTCAATTGTCGACTTTCCCTTTCTGAAACCAAATTGGTCGTCTGAAAGTTGGTTGTGTTTGTTTAAAAAATTTAGCATTCTTGACAAAAAAAGTTTTTCGAATATTTTGCTCAATACAGGCAAAATAGAGACAGGCCGATAGTTATTTACTGAATTGGGGTTATCTTTCTTATGAATTGGATGCACTTTTGCCAATTTTAGGAGAGAGGGAAAGACTCCTGTTAGAAACGATAGATTAACTAATTTGGTCAGTGGCTTCACTATATGCTTTGAGCATTTTTTTATGAGCCACATTGACATAAAATTAATGTCATTAGACTTTTTGTTTGGAAGTTGTTGAATTATTTGATTAATCTAATTAATGTTGGGAATGGATGTCTTAAAGGAATGTCTATTTTTGTTATTAATTTTATGCCTTCTTTCTGTAGTTATTATTGTAGGGACATTTGTTTCTATATATTTGTGGGCCGGTAGACTATTAATTTTGTTTGGTGATTGCAATGACGATTTGTTTTGAATATTTCCAGGATATGCCGGTTTCTTTGTTTTAACTTGTGACCACATCTGACAACTAGATACCATGCACTCACAAGTTTGCAGTTGATTTTTTATGCACTGGTTTTCAGCTTCCAGTACTTCTATTGTGGTTTTAAATTCACTTAGAAGCTCAGTGCTGTCTGCACACCTGCACACCACAGAAGAAACAGGGTTTTGTGACAGGTCACACTGTGCACCGAAGTCTACAGCGGGAGATGCGGGCTCCAACGGTGGGTCGAGCGGGAGCTCGCACTGTATCCCGCAGTCCACTGTCGCGGAAGCGCGGACGATCTGGTTGACGCGAGGCGAGTTGTTCACCGTGAAGATCTCGTCGGTGAACTGGAGCAAACGAGTGTCAGATTCGATTGTGTGGTTCAACAATCCTTGATACTCGTTTTTGAGGCGCTCTATCTCTTTTCTAAGTATAAAGATCTCCTCTACCAGGTCGTCAGGTGAACCAGATGGGAGCCCCCCACTCGGTGTGACGGTCAGCACGGATACCTGGCCAGGGGTGGAATAGACAGGCCCTGTGCAAGGTGTACACGGTGTGTGTCGAGTGCAGGTGGAGTGTCAGGCACCGATGTTAAGGCGGATGCAGTCGATGAGCCAGATCTTGGAGTGTCGGGTCCTGGCGGCGCCGTCGACGGAGTGGTCGCTACAGCTCGAGTGTTGCGATGCGGTGATAAGAGATAACGCATCGTAACAGGGTGTACACCGCTACGTTTGCTATTACAAACCGTCACTCTTGTAATATTTTCATCGGTTTTAATTGATGCGCCACAACTTTTTCCAAGGCAGCGCCAAGATAACTCTCCACTTTTCAAAGTCCTATGCTGCCTGTATTTGACATTATTAAAAACTATACAGGGTTTACCAGTCTTTGTTTGTTCAATTTTAAACATCTTATTAGTAGATGTATAGAAATAAATATAATAAATAAAATAAAATTTTAACAAATACAATAACACGAAATAGAATATAGATATTAAATAACAAACTACAAAACACCGATAATGAATAAATATATTAATAATAAATATTAAAAGAATTTAAAAAGTTAAAAAGTTGCATTAAAATAATAATAATTTATTTTTAAAGTTTTCTCTGTTAAAACTCCAGCGAGGCAAAAAGATAACGCATGAAGTGGGATTCGATCCGGGGTAAGTCAACTTGAAAGGCTGGCGCTTTACCGGTTCAGCTACAGTTGCTACTTGATATAAACGGCACACTAGTTGTCCATAAAGCGCGGCTCTCCGTAGTTACGTCAATAACCTGTTGTGTCTAGATGCAGGCATAACCTTGTTAGTTTGGTTATTACTAATTTATATTTTACTCACAAAGATATCGATCGTCCGAATTCAGTTTAAAAGCAAAAGTAATAAACAAGGGTATCCTATAACTTAAAACTGGGAATTAAAAAGTTGAAACAGTGTAAAATAATTTAAACTACGGAGCGTCGTTGCTAGCGTGTTACACGTTAGGGCCAGGCCTACCAACCCGTAGGCGTTTTTCCATATCCCCCGGGACCGTCGAGGAAGATGACCCTCGAATTTCGGCGGTCACCGAGGTTGTCGAGAAGGGAACGAACGTGTTGTAGAACGCGTCTCTGATCTTGTGAGAGCTTTGGTTCCCTATCCTCAACAATGGCCCGCTGTTGGTTCTCGCCATAGTCCAACAGCTCCCTTCCCAGTTCAGTCGTGTTATCCTGCACATTAGGGAGACCACATTCCACCAAATATAATCCCTGTCGACGTAGACTTCAATCGATTTCAATTAAAGACAGTTTGTATGCTTTTTCTGGGTCAAGCGGGTTTCTTTCTAAGTGGTCCTCGCATAGTGTGTCGCGGAACGCGTCCAAAAGAAGAGCTGCGGGAGCACCCATGTTGCAGAGGAGCACAGAGAATGAACGCAGCCTTGTACCTAGCATAAACTCAGAGGCTTCGCGCAGTGCTTCGTGGTGCTCATCTTCATCCTCCGCCAATCCGAGATGACGACAGACCTCCTGAATCGTGCGACAGCCAGTACCACCTCGTGACAGGAGGTCAGATTAGCCACGGCAAGGCGTAGGCATCAGGAGCATCCGCAGGTAGTACAGCTCACCACTATTAGGCGAGACCCAAAAAAGTCTGCATACCTTCTCTCCAGCTGGCGAACAGTGATGAAGTGTTTTCCATCTGTATGTGTGTATAATTCGTCCATGTTAGGTCGTTTCACGTGTAAAGTGAATTTTGAAAAAAAATTTTGATAAGTCATAGTGTCAAAGATGTTGTCAACAGGTATGTTACAATACAGTAATAACTTGGAATTGATATACTAATTGCGTCTGTCAGTTCACCGGGACGAAAATACACATGCTGCTTTCCCTAAAGATGAACAGGTAGACACTCGACCGACGGTTCTGACTTGGAGATTGAAAAGTCCAAGAGACGCCAGCAAGCGTCGCTTGCACCAACCATTCTTTTAGTCACATAGTTTTCTACCTCGTCATCTTGTTGCCACAAAGTTGTAACTGTGACGTTTTGAAGGGATCCACCCATCACCAGGTATTTAAATAAGTACTTTATGACACGACAAGTAGACGCAAGTTCCAAGTTAATATTGGCTTCGTACTTCAGCAATAGTGTGGCGTTATAAGGAACGATCCATCCATCGTAAACAGCAAAAGACCTGTTGCGTGACATAATTTGATCAGTATTACCATAGTTCCGTTTGTACTGTACAAAACCCCTTTCGTCTACGTGAGTGGTCTGGCACGAAGGCTTCGGATAAAACTTTGTACAGTGCCCCTTTACAGCGTCCCAGCTCAGAAAGTCGGTGCGATGATCTGTGCCACAAGGACCGTGGATCATGTGCTGCAACACCAACTTCCTGAGTCTTCCACCGGTTTCTTCTTCCGAGGGGATGTCCGCGCGGATTACAGAGTCGATTTCGTCGTCTTGTACTGGACCGTCTCCGTCAATCTTAAACACAATGTGGGCGTGAGGAAGGTCCCTCATTTGCATTTCGATGACGTAGACGATATAGCTCGTGCAGCTGAACATCGCTCCGCTACGCAGATCTCGGAGAAGTTCTAGAAGTTTTACCTGGAAAGCTCTGCAAGCCGTGCTAGGGTCACTGCTTCCACTGCCGTGGGGACACGCTCTCCCGTTATTGTCCAGCATGCCAATATGCCAACTCAAATTGCCTTTGCGGAGAGAGCAGTGGGTACTGAAAGGGCTCCATGAAAGGACTGAATAGGTCAGTTGTTAATGGCCTTCTAGCGCCCACCTTCCAAACAGTAAGTTTTCGAGGTTCAATAAATATGTCTTCAGTACTAAGCACGGCGTGCACTTCAACGGCTCTTTATCTGTCGCCAAGAGCACATCCATGAGTATCTCGACTTGTTACCTGGAATTCCAAGTGAGCGTTGACCGAGGGCTCATCACTCAACCGCCGAAATTCTTGGACATAAGGGTTCAGTGAATCCAAATAATTTTTAATATCGTCAACTATGGTAGCATCAAGTGATCTACTCATGTCTATGTTCCTGCGTTCTTCTTCATCGTCGATATATAAGCAGCACCGGTTTACAAGTTGGACGTCACAGCCCTTAATAACAAACTTTTGACTGTGGCCGTCCAAACTGTGCACTTGGTGATACATCCTCCCTTCGATTTTTAAGAAGGAGAGGCCACTAGGATGCCGGTATCCGCCAGATATTTCGAGGGCACAGAGTGCAAAGAGGTCGTTGTAGGCCCGCGCTCTGTCGAGGAAGCGCCGATTAGAGTAGAATGATGAATTGAGAGGTGGTAATTTGGTCACATTCGCTCCCTCCCTAAAACACCACTTTCTTCTCTCCTTTTCTTCCTCAAACAGAGGTGCTTGGCAATGAGAGCAGATAAATACGTCATCAATCCAAAGGCAGGTTTTATTTAGTTTGTAGGCGTTTATATTAAAAAGCAATAGACCATTCCAATGAGCCATTGGTCCGTGGGCAACGATAAGACAAGCAAGAGAATTTGGCAAGTGACGAAGTTCAGCTAGTTTAGGATTAATATGACGAAAACCTTGAAGTCTTTTGCGACGTGCGTCTGTATTTTGTGTGTCATAGCGATGAAAGGCTTCCCTGTGGACCTCAGGATGCTGTTGGTCGTAACGGTGGACTGCATCCCTGTAGACTTGAGGATGTTGTTGGCTGTAACGACGGACAGCTTCCCTGTGAACTTGGGGGTGTTTTTGAAGATATCGGCCAAGTGCGTCGCGACCCACTTTGGGATTCCGCTGAAAATATCTCCTTTTTGTTCCTTCTTTGTATTTTATTGTATATAGGCGTCCACGATGTATTTTTTTTTGTCTCTCACTGGCTTTACGTTTAGTAGTGTTTGTTAATGTTGATGATATAACATCAGGACTCTTCGATTTGGGATCTAAGTTATTTCCTTCTATCTCTTTACGTGGTGTTTCACATGTTATTTGCTTCATTGCAAATGCTGAATAATTAAGTTGGACTGGTTCATTGGCACTGAGGGTTGAAGAAACAAATCATAGTCGAGTTACAATGAACCGTCTCACCGAACCATCCAGAGCTGCATTTGACAATAACAACGAGGGCAATGCAGAATAACTCTCACACTGGAAGAGCCGTGCCAGGTTGTTATTGTTATTATACAAATCATGCTTTCTGTTTTTATCCACAGGATGAGGAAAACAGGTACAGCTGATCCTGAGAGCGCCAGAAAGCCACTGTCACCGTTTGTCCATTGAATAAGAAACCCATGTCCTGAAGATCTCCTGCCATCAGACATTTAAGAACATTGGACAGAGACATAATGCTATCGACCATATCTTGTTCAGTATGAGGATATAGGGCATCGTGTAAAAAATAATTCTCTGTAACGGTGACGGCCTGTCCCTGAATGACAAAATTGCTAGGAAGTTCATCTGGACATAGGTATCGGTTTCCACCCATGCGATTCTCATCCCGCAATATACACTAAATATGATCAATAGTTATTAGAATCCTATCGATGGCCGCAGGAGAAAATTCCAATCTTAGAGTCTTCCAGGCAAGGGTACAAGCAGAAATCGCAGTGCACTGAGAGTTTTTGCTCGTCGGAAACAACTTCTCGTTCCCTTGATGGAAAGAGCCCTTAGCAACGCAACAAAACGACATAGTTAGTACCGTGAACAAATTAATAATAAAAAGAGTTACTAGAAACCATTAACTTGGAAGACAAATTAAGTAGTACTTTGTAATAATTGATAAACGAAAAGTCACATTTCTCCAATAAATTTATTTTTGTACACGAGGCCTTTCAGGATCAAAGTTGACATCGTCAGGTGTGAAACAACAATTTAAATAATATAAATATGTAACATTCAAATTAATTATCAGCTGAATAATGCTTAATAAACGATTTGTTTAATTTAAAGTAAAATAAAATAAATATTAATATATGTATAAAAGATTGGGTCAAAAAAAAATATTGTTATATTTTAAAGGAAGGGTGAATTTGAATCGGTCCAAAATCATTTTTCAATATTTTATATTTATGTTTTGTTATGTATAATGTTTCATAAGCGTCAAGTTCTTCTTGCTTATAGACTTGTTTTAATAATGTGAAATTTTTTAAAGTGTGATTTGTTTCTACTGCATGTTTGGCTATAATCAGTGAAGGTACTTGGGAGGTAAATCTTTCCAGGCTGATTTTTTAGTTTGTTCGTAGTTGTAATATCTTTCGTGTTCTTTAAATATTTTTGTACTGGTTCTTTTTGTCTGGCCAATGTAAATCTTATCACAGTCTTACCAGTAATTTTGTAAATTCCACTTTTATTTTCATTTAAAAGTTTTTCTTTTGGATTTATAATTAGATTGTTTATCTTATTCGTTGTGCAAAATGTTATGTTCATGTCAAAATTATTTCTTAATACTTTTATAATTTCTTTATAAAAAGACCATAACCCAGGGATTGCCAGTTTATTTTTTCTTCTTGTTCGCTTTTTATAGTTGTTTTTGATGTTTTTAATAAATTCTTCTTTTGTTTCTTTTTTAATAAACTGTCAATTAATTTAGAGTATCCATTGAAATCTGCTATGCCGTACTTTTTATATTTCTTAGTTCATTCGTTTATTCATTGTTTTTTAAAGGTGTTGTAAGTAATCTATTAATCATGGTATGGATAGCAGCTCTCTTTTGGGAGGGTGGATGGTTCGAATCGTGTGGTATGTATCTGTTGTTGCAAGTGGGTTTTCTGTAAATGCCATATTCTATGTCGCCAATATTTATTTTTACTAATACGCCTAAAAATTACAATGATGAATTTGTTTCAATTTCATAAGTAAATTTAATATTCGGATAAAATTAATTTAATTGGTTAACAAAATTTTTAAGATCTTGGTTCATATTAAAGATGGCGAAAGTATCATCAACATAAAGTAACCACACTCTGGGGAAATACGTCAAATTTTGTTTTGCGTTTAATTCCAAATGTGCTAGGAAAACGTTACCAATGAAAAATGATAAAGGGTTCCCCATTGCTGTTCCTTCAATCTGTACATAAAACTGATTTGGTTAATTAAGTAGTGTTCAAATAATTCAAAGCCTTTAGAATGTTTTGTATTTAAAAATTTCTCCGTCCCTATCTACGAATGTACGAATAGATAAGCCTTTGTTTCACTTGGCCTAAGGTCCTCTGTTACGTTCCGTACAGAGCTAACCGGACTCAATCTTCAAATATAGTAGATAGGGATAGACAGAATTTTACAAGGTTAACCAAACTTTTAACTTTGAGGACGTTTTGTCGCTTAACCTTTGAAGAAATGATAAAAAATTACTGGACATTTTATGTAGGAAATATAATTTGTTTTTGGGTGTTTTGACGTATTCTGTCTCTACCTACTATCTTAAAAAAATTTCCATTTTTGGGTAAACCGTTAAAGATACATGAAACATGTACATGACCTTATTTATATAGATCACCCATTTTCTAACAGAGACTGAAATTAAAGTTTAACTACTGCCACTCGTTCAGCTGCTATCGAGCTCAAATCGTTGTTTTCAACGCAAAGGTTACGGTAATATCAACTATGCGAGCGTTTTCTCGCCTAATAATAAGAGATAGGGCAAAAAGTCATCGAATATTTTTTGTAGTTTACTTCATTTACTACTTCGGATTAACGTGTGGAACTACGTTGGAAAAACGACTGGGCCGCTGTCAGGACGACAAATAAATTTTTCAAGTGAAAATTACATTTTGACATTAAATCTGCTTACTGAGATATTAATATACTTTTCAAAGGACGGATAACAAGAAGGATGGATACGTCAAGCCATGCATGTTGTCAAAGGGCATTCAAATCCATCTTAGCAGTACACGTCAAGCCATGCATGTTGTCAAAGGGCATTCAAATCCATCTTAGCAGTACCACTTTCCGAGGCAATAGGACGAGCAAACAAACAAGCTTAACATGGTTTATCTTGGAAGACAAAAATGCCTTCAGTGTATAAATAAAAAAGCCACACGTTATTTTTGAGACCGTTAGACATCTCACCGTATAAAGACTTCCAATAGAGCAAAATAATAAAGTTGAACTGCCCTTTAGGCTTTATATACACCGAGTTATGGTTATGTTGGGCATATTTTAGATAAATGCTACCAATTTTTCAGAGTTATCACATCATTAGCTAAGCGGTCGAGCTGGTGACAATATCGTATCACGGACGTCAAGTGGACGTTAGGACTAAACTAATAGAGTGCCACATTTTGCTCTTTTAATGTCGCTCCCATCAAAAAATGCAACCATAATATTCATAACATTAAATATATCCGAATATAAACATGTATCAATATCTTAAGCAAATTAAAGTTTGAAATTATGCAACATAAGAAACACATGTCTTACACGTGTCCATTTGCAATTGAAATCTTCTGTAATTACCTTAATACAATATATTCATATATTTTAGATTGTTATTTAATGCAACATACAATTTTATCACACCATTTTATGTAACCCAACAATGAATATACGAGTATTTTGTAAAAAATATTTTATATAACTATTTACTGAAATTATAAAAATGAGTGCAATTATTATACTTGAAATAAAAAAACTAAAGGTATAAATACAAAAATTCTATGAATGTTATGATCTGTTTGGTTTATGTTTCAGAAATTTATTACACAGATGCATGGCTTTCTTGTACGACGGTCACTTAAACCTATTAAGCAAAAACATCGTTTCAAAAAGATTTTGAATCTCTACCTTTAATTCTTTTATGGAATTATTATTTTAATTTAATTTATGTATTAAAATCCAATGGAACCGATGAGTCCCTGTACAAAAATATCCAATGAATTTTAAATAATACTACGTGTAGTATTAAATATGAAAACTTAAGAACTTTAACTAACCATATACACACTAGTATTAGTAAAAATATCAGATCATATTAAGTAGCCTCAGATACATTCATATAATTTTTCGTGTTTCAAATTACATAAAGTTTATTGCTTTTACAATAGTCACCATGGGAAGTAATCCAAATTTGAGGGCTTGCCACATAGCAACATTTTATCTCTAAGTGATTTCAACCTGAGCATTACATGAAATTTCTACATAGTCAGTATCCGTAATGCATATTTGGGTATCGGAAGCAGCGAAGTGTGAAAGAGCAAATATCTAGCTGCAGTATCACTACTTGTGTTAATAGATTGAAAATTCAAACAACTCTAGCGTAAAACCAAATATATAGCTGCAGTATCACTACTTTAGTTAATAGATTGATAATTCAAACAACTCTAGCGTAAGACCAAATATATAGCTGCAGTATCACTACTTTTATTAATAGATTGAAAATTCAAACAACTCTAGCGTAAAACCAAATATATAGCTGCAGTATCACTACTTTTGTTAATACATTGAGAAATCAAACAAACCTAGCGTAAAACAATTCACAGTAAATTGACTAATCTTAATTGAGATGTATTAATTTACGAACATATATTTAACATTATTGGCAGTGCCTTAGCAAACCCCATCAATGTAGGCGCCAAAAACATTTCTGTATTTCTTTCCATGGATATCTCGAATACGAACTGACCTTAGACTTTAAATTGTACATGACTCTTTATTTCTATTTAGGAAAAATCCAATTTAAAATTCCATGTCATTTCATCGTATTTGACAGAGTGTTTGAGAATTTTACGATGGTATTATAGTTAACCGTGTAAGTGAAAAATCCCATAACAAAGTAATTTGTAAACAAACTAAGTACGGCCATAAGACATTTTAACGTGTGACATAGTAACATCTGTGGCTTGATAAAAAGAATAATAGACTTAAAATTTTGAATGTAGCTCAGCGAAGCATTTTACTCTAAACGTGTTTTGTGTACCCCTACCTTGTAGTATACTGACGCTAAATGAAAAGTATTTTAAAATATTTTAAACTTTTTAAAACTCAATGAAACCAAGGAATATAAAGCTAATTTAACACTTTTTCGTCCAATGTACAATTGATATAGATTTACAAGTTGTAAAAGGATTTATTAAGTAATGCTAATACTATTAGTTTTCTTAATAAGTCAAGTTAAGTGTTCCGTCAAGTCAACTCCCTGTACCGTTACTGTGATTTGTTGGTACAATATAAACATATTTGTGTTATTGTGAGACCGTACTGCTACATTCACACACTACATTCTATAGAATTGCAGCCATTATTACTGCAACAAGTAGAATAAATAAAGTTTAATTATTACACCTAGTCAGTTAAATTTTTTTCTTTTAAAACTGTCCTTCCACTTCATTTTTTGTTTCGTTTTACGCTACGAAGAAAACGTTATCATGTCAAAATCATATGATTGTAGCAGTTTGTTTACAAATAATTTTTTTATAAGTGATTCAACTATCGATGTGGTCGGGCTACTTCACACCATGTATTGCGAAACAGGCCGGACTGAAGTTTCGTGTAAAACTTCGAGAGTATATATCATTGTATTAGGCTACGTGTTTACAATGACACGTGATAAAATTAAATATGAATAAACTCAGTTTGTTTTAAAATTTACTTATCGTGATATTTTCTCGTTATTACCATGGTTACCCATAAATTTAATCTATAACTATTTGCTGACCCTTAGCTAAATCCTATGCAGTTACATAAACCATTATCAAACACAATTTTTCTCATATAGAAATTAAGCGTCTGGAAAATTTCAAATATGTATGTTATATTGTTTTTACGATGTCTTGTTAACAAACGGACAGTTATAAATGACATTATTACAGCCCCCTCCATTGATAAGTACACAAAATATAAGCCAAAAATGTATAAAGTACTTTATTTACATTTATTGGAACTTGTTAATCTACGATTGAATTAGTGAAATGTATTTTATTCACCTGAAACAGGTCTCACCTTCGTAGTTGAATAAAGTATCAAAAATATGCTTACGTTTATAATTTTGTGTCACCCGAACCCTTTAAGTATAAATTCAATAGGATTATCAGACGTATTTGTAATTCAAGAAAATCTTATGTGAGAGTAATACTATTTTAAATAAATATAGTCCTTGTTTATAAGTATAACCTGTATGTGCAATATATTTTAAATACATTCACAAATGACAATGTTTGAAGTTAAATTACACGATTTAGAAATTTAACGCTATCAGGCATTTCCAATGCACAATTTTTATAAAATTTCAGCAATAATTCTAATATGCTAGCTTACCCTGTAAGTACCCTCTTGTCTATATGAATTCGTACCTGCAACATAATGCAGATCAATTAAAATTTTATTAATGAATTACTTATTAATCAATTAAATTTAAACGAAAAATGTGTTGCTAATGTTGATAAAGTCTGGACCCATTCGGTTAATGTTTTTTTTAAATACTATTGACATAAAATGAAGGTTTGTAGAATGAGAAATACTAGTAAAAGTTACCAACAGTAAATTTTAATTTTGGAAAATGGCGGTATTCATGTATTTGTATTAATTTAAATGCAATTAAACAGCTATGAAAGCTTTCAGCTGAAGTTCGACGAAATAGATGAAACATGCTGTAAATGGAGCTTATATTGGTTACTTTTTAAACTTACATTAAAAACATAAAACCAATATTTAAGACTTTTATTGTTTTGTGAGGCCTTTCAATGGCAGGGCTATTTTCTTCAGACACATCACAAAAGTAAATACAAAAATTAAATTTAATTTTTAATAATAGTTAAACATATGTGATTTAATATTAATTTGTCCTGTGTGGCGTAGTGTGTAAATACAATAACATTATCACTGGTATTATAATATATAATTTTTTAATGCTATTTTTGTAATCTTCGTTTAAGTAATATTGAATTTTGTATTGGTCCATCTTCTTGATGTAATAAATCTTCTGTGTTTATTTGATTAATGTAATATGACACCCAAGAAATTAAATACCTTGAAGTGTGAACATGTTCTTATCGAGCAACAACATCCCATGGTTTTCTTACTGGAACAGTCATAACAACAGGTAACACCATAACACACTCAGCAGAACTATTGATCAGAAAATGAAACTTGGGTTCAGGAATGCAACTGGAGTATATACCGTACAACAAAACTGAGCATATACCGAAAAATTCTTTACCTTTGCTCACATCTCCTTAAGCCCCCCTCTTCCTCAGATTTGTCTCTCTCTCCTTGGTGACTTTCTCTATAGGTTTCGGTGGAATCATTTCTTCCTCTTCCTCTTATGGAACAACAACATCCCATGGTTTTCTTACTGGAACAGTCATAACAACAGGTAACACCATAACACACTCAGCAGAACTATTGATCAGAAAATGAAACTTGGGTTCAGGAATGCAACTGGAGTATATACCGTACAACAAAACTGAGCATATACCGAAAAATTCTTTACCTTTGCTCACATCTCCTTAAGCCCCCCTCTTCCTCAGATTTGTCTCTCTCTCCTTGGTGACTTTCTCTATAGGTTTCGGTGGAATCATTTCTTCCTCTTCCTCTTATGGAACAACAACATCCCATGGTTTTCTTACTGGAACAGTCATAACAACAGGTAACACCATAACACACTCAGCAGAACTATTGATCAGAAAATGAAACTTGGGTTCAGGAATGCAACTGGAGTATATACCGTACAACAAAACTGAGCATATACCGAAAAATTCTTTACCTTTGCTCACATCTCCTTAAGCCCCCTCTTCCTCAGATTTGTCTCTCTCTCCTTGGTGACTTTCTCTATAGGTTTCGGTGGAATCATTTCTTCCTCTTCCTCTTATGGAACAACAACATCCCATGGTTTTCTTACTGGAACAGTCATAACAACAGGTAACACCATAACACACTCAGCAGAACTATTGATCAGAAAATGAAACTTGGGTTCAGGAATGCAACTGGAGTATATACCGTACAACAAAACTGAGCATATACCGAAAAATTCTTTACCTTTGCTCACATCTCCTTAAGCCCCCCTCTTCCTCAGATTTGTCTCTCTCTCCTTGGTGACTTTCTCTATAGGTTTCGGTGGAATCATTTCTTCCTCTTCCTCTTATGGAACAACAACATCCCATGGTTTTCTTACTGGAACAGTCATAACAACAGGTAACACCATAACACACTCAGCAGAACTATTGATCAGAAAATGAAACTTGGGTTCAGGAATGCAACTGGAGTATATACCGTACAACAAAACTGAGCATATACCGAAAAATTCTTTACCTTTGCTCACATCTCCTTAAGCCCCCTCTTCCTCAGATTTGTCTCTCTCTCCTTGGTGACTTTCTCTATAGGTTTCGGTGGAATCATTTCTTCCTCTTCCTCTTATGGAACAACAACATCCCATGGTTTTCTTACTGGAACAGTCATAACAACAGGTAACACCATAACACACTCAGCAGAACTATTGATCAGAAAATGAAACTTGGGTTCAGGAATGCAACTGGAGTATATACCGTACAACAAAACTGAGCATATACCGAAAAATTCTTTACCTTTGCTCACATCTCCTTAAGCCCCCCTCTTCCTCAGATTTGTCTCTCTCTCCTTGGTGACTTTCTCTATAGGTTTCGGTGGAATCATTTCTTCCTCTTCCTCTTATGGAACAACAACATCCCATGGTTTTCTTACTGGAACAGTCATAACAACAGGTAACACCATAACACACTCAGCAGAACTATTGATCAGAAAATGAAACTTGGGTTCAGGAATGCAACTGGAGTATATACCGTACAACAAAACTGAGCATATACCGAAAAATTCTTTACCTTTGCTCACATCTCCTTAAGCCCCCCTCTTCCTCAGATTTGTCTCTCTCTCCTTGGTGACTTTCTCTATAGG
This sequence comes from Homalodisca vitripennis, assembly GCF_021130785.1. Taxonomy (NCBI): domain Eukaryota; kingdom Metazoa; phylum Arthropoda; class Insecta; order Hemiptera; family Cicadellidae; genus Homalodisca; species Homalodisca vitripennis. The sequence continues at coordinate 99,993,085 of NC_060214.1, forward strand.
TTTCGGTGGAATCATTTCTTCCTCTTCCTCTTATGGAACAACAACATCCCATGGTTTTCTTACTGGAACAGTCATAACAACAGGTAACACCATAACACACTCAGCAGAACTATTGATCAGAAAATGAAACTTGGGTTCAGGAATGCAACTGGAGTATATACCGTACAACAAAACTGAGCATATACCGAAAAATTCTTTACCTTTGCTCACATCTCCTTAAGCCCCCTCTTCCTCAGATTTGTCTCTCTCTCCTTGGTGACTTTCTCTATAGGTTTCGGTGGAATCATTTCTTCCTCTTCCTCTTATGGAACAACAACATCCCATGGTTTTCTTACTGGAACAGTCATAACAACAGGTAACACCATAACACACACTCAGCAGAACTATTGATCAGAAAATGAAACTTGGGTTCAGGAATGCAACTGGAGTATATACCGTACAACAAAACTGAGCATATACCGAAAAATTCTTTACCTTTGCTCACATCTCCTTAAGCCCCCTCTTCCTCAGATTTGTCTCTCTCCTTGGTGACTTTCTCTATAGGTTTCGGTGGAATCATTTCTTCCTCTTCCTCTTATGGAACAACAACATCCCATGGTTTTCTTACTGGAACAGTCATAACAACAGGTAACACCATAACACACTCAGCAGAACTATTGATCAGAAAATGAAACTTGGGTTCAGGAATGCAACTGGAGTATATACCGTACAACAAAACTGAGCATATACCGAAAAATTCTTTACCTTTGCTCACATCTCCTTAAGCCCCCCTCTTCCTCAGATTTGTCTCTCTCTCCTTGGTGACTTTCTCTATAGGTTTCGGTGGAATCATTTCTTCCTCTTCCTCTTATGGAACAACAACATCCCATGGTTTTCTTACTGGAACAGTCATAACAACAGGTAACACCATAACACACTCAGCAGAACTATTGATCAGAAAATGAAACTTGGGTTCAGGAATGCAACTGGAGTATATACCGTACAACAAAACTGAGCATATACCGAAAAATTCTTTACCTTTGCTCACATCTCCTTAAGCCCCCTCTTCCTCAGATTTGTCTCTCTCTCCTTGGTGACTTTCTCTATAGGTTTCGGTGGAATCATTTCTTCCTCTTCCTCTTATGGAACAACAACATCCCATGGTTTTCTTACTGGAACAGTCATAACAACAGGTAACACCATAACACACTCAGCAGAACTATTGATCAGAAAATGAAACTTGGGTTCAGGAATGCAACTGGAGTATATACCGTACAACAAAACTGAGCATATACCGAAAAATTCTTTACCTTTGCTCACATCTCCTTAAGCCCCCCTCTTCCTCAGATTTGTCTCTCTCTCCTTGGTGACTTTCTCTATAGGTTTCGGTGGAATCATTTCTTCCTCTTCCTCTTATGGAACAACAACATCCCATGGTTTTCTTACTGGAACAGTCATAACAACAGGTAACACCATAACACACTCAGCAGAACTATTGATCAGAAAATGAAACTTGGGTTCAGGAATGCAACTGGAGTATATACCGTACAACAAAACTGAGCATATACCGAAAAATTCTTTACCTTTGCTCACATCTCCTTAAGCCCCCCTCTTCCTCAGATTTGTCTCTCTCTCCTTGGTGACTTTCTCTATAGGTTTCGGTGGAATCATTTCTTCCTCTTCCTCTTATGGAACAACAACATCCCATGGTTTTCTTACTGGAACAGTCATAACAACAGGTAACACCATAACACACTCAGCAGAACTATTGATCAGAAAATGAAACTTGGGTTCAGGAATGCAACTGGAGTATATACCGTACAACAAAACTGAGCATATACGGAAAATTCTTTACCTTTGCTCACATCTCCTTAAGCCCCCCTCTTCCTCAGATTTGTCTCTCTCTCCTTGGTGACTTTCTCTATAGGTTTCGGTGGAATCATTTCTTCCTCTTCCTCTTATGGAACAACAACATCCCATGGTTTTCTTACTGGAACAGTCATAACAACAGGTAACACCATAACACACTCAGCAGAACTATTGATCAGAAAATGAAACTTGGGTTCAGGAATGCAACTGGAGTATATACCGTACAACAAAACTGAGCATATACCGAAAAATTCTTTACCTTTGCTCACATCTCCTTAAGCCCCCTCTTCCTCAGATTTGTCTCTCTCTCCTTGGTGACTTTCTCTATAGGTTTCGGTGGAATCATTTCTTCCTCTTCCTCTTATGGAACAACAACATCCCATGGTTTTCTTACTGGAACAGTCATAACAACAGGTAACACCATAACACACTCAGCAGAACTATTGATCAGAAAATGAAACTTGGGTTCAGGAATGCAACTGGAGTATATACCGTACAACAAAACTGAGCATATACCGAAAAATTCTTTACCTTTGCTCACATCTCCTTAAGCCCCCCTCTTCCTCAGATTTGTCTCTCTCTCCTTGGTGACTTTCTCTATAGGTTTCGGTGGAATCATTTCTTCCTCTTCCTCTTATGGAACAACAACATCCCATGGTTTTCTTACTGGAACAGTCATAACAACAGGTAACACCATAACACACTCAGCAGAACTATTGATCAGAAAATGAAACTTGGGTTCAGGAATGCAACTGGAGTATATACCGTACAACAAAACTGAGCATATACCGAAAAATTCTTTACCTTTGCTCACATCTCCTTAAGCCCCCTCTTCCTCAGATTTGTCTCTCTCTCCTTGGTGACTTTCTCTATAGGTTTCGGTGGAATCATTTCTTCCTCTTCCTCTTATGGAACAACAACATCCCATGGTTTTCTTACTGGAACAGTCATAACAACAGGTAACACCATAACACACTCAGCAGAACTATTGATCAGAAAATGAAACTTGGGTTCAGGAATGCAACTGGAGTATATACCGTACAACAAAACTGAGCATATACCGAAAAATTCTTTACCTTTGCTCACATCTCCTTAAGCCCCCCTCTTCCTCAGATTTGTCTCTCTCTCCTTGGTGACTTTCTCTATAGGTTTCGGTGGAATCATTTCTTCCTCTTCCTCTTATGGAACAACAACATCCCATGGTTTTCCTTACTGGAACAGTCATAACAACAGGTAACACCATAACACACTCAGCAGAACTATTGATCAGAAAATGAAACTTGGGTTCAGGAATGCAACTGGAGTATATACCGTACAACAAAACTGAGCATATACCGAAAAATTCTTTACCTTTGCTCACATCTCCTTAAGCCCCCTCTTCCTCAGATTTGTCTCTCTCTCCTTGGTGACTTTCTCTATAGGTTTCGGTGGAATCATTTCTTCCTCTTCCTCTTATGGAACAACAACATCCCATGGTTTTCTTACTGGAACAGTCATAACAACAGGTAACACCATAACACACTCAGCAGAACTATTGATCAGAAAATGAAACTTGGGTTCAGGAATGCAACTGGAGTATATACCGTACAACAAAACTGAGCATATACCGAAAAATTCTTTACCTTTGCTCACATCTCCTTAAGCCCCCCTCTTCCTCAGATTTGTCTCTCTCTCCTTGGTGACTTTCTCTATAGGTTTCGGTGGAATCATTTCTTCCTCTTCCTCTTATGGAACAACAACATCCCATGGTTTTCTTACTGGAACAGTCATAACAACAGGTAACACCATAACACACTCAGCAGAACTATTGATCAGAAAATGAAACTTGGGTTCAGGAATGCAACTGGAGTATATACCGTACAACAAAACTGAGCATATACCGAAAAATTCTTTACCTTTGCTCACATCTCCTTAAGCCCCCCTCTTCCTCAGATTTGTCTCTCTCTCCTTGGTGACTTTCTCTATAGGTTTCGGTGGAATCATTTCTTCCTCTTCCTCTTATGGAACAACAACATCCCATGGTTTTCTTACTGGAACAGTCATAACAACAGGTAACACCATAACACACTCAGCAGAACTATTGATCAGAAAATGAAACTTGGGTTCAGGAATGCAACTGGAGTATATACCGTACAACAAAACTGAGCATATACCGAAAAATTCTTTACCTTTGCTCACATCTCCTTAAGCCCCCCTCTTCCTCAGATTTGTCTCTCTCTCCTTGGTGACTTTCTCTATAGGTTTCGGTGGAATCATTTCTTCCTCTTCCTCTTATGGAACAACAACATCCCATGGTTTTCTTACTGGAACAGTCATAACAACAGGTAACACCATAACACACTCAGCAGAACTATTGATCAGAAAATGAAACTTGGGTTCAGGAATGCAACTGGAGTATATACCGTACAACAAAACTGAGCATATACCGAAAAATTCTTTACCTTTGCTCACATCTCCTTAAGCCCCCCTCTTCCTCAGATTTGTCTCTCTCTCCTTGGTGACTTTCTCTATAGGTTTCGGTGGAATCATTTCTTCCTCTTCCTCTTATGGAACAACAACATCCCATGGTTTTCTTACTGGAACAGTCATAACAACAGGTAACACCATAACACACTCAGCAGAACTATTGATCAGAAAATGAAACTTGGGTTCAGGAATGCAACTGGAGTATATACCGTACAACAAAACTGAGCATATACCGAAAAATTCTTTACCTTTGCTCACATCTCCTTAAGCCCCCCTCTTCCTCAGATTTGTCTCTCTCTCCTTGGTGACTTTCTCTATAGGTTTCGGTGGAATCATTTCTTCCTCTTCCTCTTATGGAACAACAACATCCCATGGTTTTCTTACTGGAACAGTCATAACAACAGGTAACACCATAACACACTCAGCAGAACTATTGATCAGAAAATGAAACTTGGGTTCAGGAATGCAACTGGAGTATATACCGTACAACAAAACTGAGCATATACCGAAAAATTCTTTACCTTTGCTCACATCTCCTTAAGCCCCCTCTTCCTCAGATTTGTCTCTCTCTCCTTGGTGACTTTCTCTATAGGTTTCGGTGGAATCATTTCTTCCTCTTCCTCTTATGGAACAACAACATCCCATGGTTTTCTTACTGGAACAGTCATAACAACAGGTAACACCATAACACACTCAGCAGAACTATTGATCAGAAAATGAAACTTGGGTTCAGGAATGCAACTGGAGTATATACCGTACAACAAAACTGAGCATATACCGAAAAATTCTTTACCTTTGCTCACATCTCCTTAAGCCCCCTCTTCCTCAGATTTGTCTCTCTCTCCTTGGTGACTTTCTCTATAGGTTTCGGTGGAATCATTTCTTCCTCTTCCTCTTATGGAACAACAACATCCCATGGTTTTCTTACTGGAACAGTCATAACAACAGGTAACACCATAACACACTCAGCAGAACTATTGATCAGAAAATGAAACTTGGGTTCAGGAATGCAACTGGAGTATATACCGTACAACAAAACTGAGCATATACCGAAAAATTCTTTACCTTTGCTCACATCTCCTTAAGCCCCCCTCTTCCTCAGATTTGTCTCTCTCTCCTTGGTGACTTTCTCTATAGGTTTCGGTGGAATCATTTCTTCCTCTTCCTCTTATGGAACAACAACATCCCATGGTTTTCTTACTGGAACAGTCATAACAACAGGTAACACCATAACACACTCAGCAGAACTATTGATCAGAAAATGAAACTTGGGTTCAGGAATGCAACTGGAGTATATACCGTACAACAAAACTGAGCATATACCGGAAAAATTCTTTACCTTTGCTCACATCTCCTTAAGCCCCCTCTTCCTCAGATTTGTCTCTCTCTCCTTGGTGACTTTCTCTATAGGTTTCGGTGGAATCATTTCTTCCTCTTCCTCTTATGGAACAACAACATCCCATGGTTTTCTTACTGGAACAGTCATAACAACAGGTAACACCATAACACACTCAGCAGAACTATTGATCAGAAAATGAAACTTGGGTTCAGGAATGCAACTGGAGTATATACCGTACAACAAAACTGAGCATATACCGAAAAATTCTTTACCTTTGCTCACATCTCCTTAAGCCCCCCTCTTCCTCAGATTTGTCTCTCTCTCCTTGGTGACTTTCTCTATAGGTTTCGGTGGAATCATTTCTTCCTCTTCCTCTTATGGAACAACAACATCCCATGGTTTTCTTACTGGAACAGTCATAACAACAGGTAACACCATAACACACTCAGCAGAACTATTGATCAGAAAATGAAACTTGGGTTCAGGAATGCAACTGGAGTATATACCGTACAACAAAACTGAGCATATACCGAAAAATTCTTTACCTTTGCTCACATCTCCTTAAGCCCCCTCTTCCTCAGATTTGTCTCTCTCTCCTTGGTGACTTTCTCTATAGGTTTCGGTGGAATCATTTCTTCCTCTTCCTCTTATGGAACAACAACATCCCATGGTTTTCTTACTGGAACAGTCATAACAACAGGTAACACCATAACACACTCAGCAGAACTATTGATCAGAAAATGAAACTTGGGTTCAGGAATGCAACTGGAGTATATACCGTACAACAAAACTGAGCATATACCGAAAAATTCTTTACCTTTGCTCACATCTCCTTAAGCCCCCCTCTTCCTCAGATTTGTCTCTCTCTCCTTGGTGACTTTCTCTATAGGTTTCGGTGGAATCATTTCTTCCTCTTCCTCTTATGGAACAACAACATCCCATGGTTTTCTTACTGGAACAGTCATAACAACAGGTAACACCATAACACACTCAGCAGAACTATTGATCAGAAAATGAAACTTGGGTTCAGGAATGCAACTGGAGTATATACCGTACAACAAAACTGAGCATATACCGAAAAATTCTTTACCTTTGCTCACATCTCCTTAAGCCCCCCTCTTCCTCAGATTTGTCTCTCTCTCCTTGGTGACTTTCTCTATAGGTTTCGGTGGAATCATTTCTTCCTCTTCCTCTTATGGAACAACAACATCCCATGGTTTTCTTACTGGAACAGTCATAACAACAGGTAACACCATAACACACTCAGCAGAACTATTGATCAGAAAATGAAACTTGGGTTCAGGAATGCAACTGGAGTATATACCGTACAACAAAACTGAGCATATACCGAAAAATTCTTTACCTTTGCTCACATCTCCTTAAGCCCCCCTCTTCCTCAGATTTGTCTCTCTCTCCTTGGTGACTTTCTCTATAGGTTTCGGTGGAATCATTTCTTCCTCTTCCTCTTATGGAACAACAACATCCCATGGTTTTCTTACTGGAACAGTCATAACAACAGGTAACACCATAACACACTCAGCAGAACTATTGATCAGAAAATGAAACTTGGGTTCAGGAATGCAACTGGAGTATATACCGTACAACAAAACTGAGCATATACCGAAAAATTCTTTACCTTTGCTCACATCTCCTTAAGCCCCCCTCTTCCTCAGATTTGTCTCTCTCTCCTTGGTGACTTTCTCTATAGGTTTCGGTGGAATCATTTCTTCCTCTTCCTCTTATGGAACAACAACATCCCATGGTTTTCTTACTGGAACAGTCATAACAACAGGTAACACCATAACACACTCAGCAGAACTATTGATCAGAAAATGAAACTTGGGTTCAGGAATGCAACTGGAGTATATACCGTACAACAAAACTGAGCATATACCGGAAAAATTCTTTACCTTTGCTCACATCTCCTTAAGCCCCCTCTTCCTCAGATTTGTCTCTCTCTCCTTGGTGACTTTCTCTATAGGTTTCGGTGGAATCATTTCTTCCTCTTCCTCTTATGGAACAACAACATCCCATGGTTTTCTTACTGGAACAGTCATAACAACAGGTAACACCATAACACACTCAGCAGAACTATTGATCAGAAAATGAAACTTGGGTTCAGGAATGCAACTGGAGTATATACCGTACAACAAAACTGAGCATATACCGAAAAATTCTTTACCTTTGCTCACATCTCCTTAAGCCCCCCTCTTCCTCAGATTTGTCTCTCTCTCCTTGGTGACTTTCTCTATAGGTTTCGGTGGAATCATTTCTTCCTCTTCCTCTTATGGAACAACAACATCCCATGGTTTTCTTACTGGAACAGTCATAACAACAGGTAACACCATAACACACTCAGCAGAACTATTGATCAGAAAATGAAACTTGGGTTCAGGAATGCAACTGGAGTATATACCGTACAACAAAACTGAGCATATACCGAAAAATTCTTTACCTTTGCTCACATCTCCTTAAGCCCCCCTCTTCCTCAGATTTGTCTCTCTCTCCTTGGTGACTTTCTCTATAGGTTTCGGTGGAATCATTTCTTCCTCTTCCTCTTATGGAACAACAACATCCCATGGTTTTCTTACTGGAACAGTCATAACAACAGGTAACACCATAACACACTCAGCAGAACTATTGATCAGAAAATGAAACTTGGGTTCAGGAATGCAACTGGAGTATATACCGTACAACAAAACTGAGCATATACCGAAAAATTCTTTACCTTTGCTCACATCTCCTTAAGCCCCCCTCTTCCTCAGATTTGTCTCTCTCTCCTTGGTGACTTTCTCTATAGGTTTCGGTGGAATCATTTCTTCCTCTTCCTCTTATGGAACAACAACATCCCATGGTTTTCTTACTGGAACAGTCATAACAACAGGTAACACCATAACACACTCAGCAGAACTATTGATCAGAAAATGAAACTTGGGTTCAGGAATGCAACTGGAGTATATACCGTACAACAAAACTGAGCATATACCGAAAAATTCTTTACCTTTGCTCACATCTCCTTAAGCCCCCCTCTTCCTCAGATTTGTCTCTCTCTCCTTGGTGACTTTCTCTATAGGTTTCGGTGGAATCATTTCTTCCTCTTCCTCTTATGGAACAACAACATCCCATGGTTTTCTTACTGGAACAGTCATAACAACAGGTAACACCATAACACACTCAGCAGAACTATTGATCAGAAAATGAAACTTGGGTTCAGGAATGCAACTGGAGTATATACCGTACAACAAAACTGAGCATATACCGAAAAATTCTTTACCTTTGCTCACATCTCCTTAAGCCCCCCTCTTCCTCAGATTTGTCTCTCTCTCCTTGGTGACTTTCTCTATAGGTTTCGGTGGAATCATTTCTTCCTCTTCCTCTTATGGAACAACAACATCCCATGGTTTTCTTACTGGAACAGTCATAACAACAGGTAACACCATAACACACTCAGCAGAACTATTGATCAGAAAATGAAACTTGGGTTCAGGAATGCAACTGGAGTATATACCGTACAACAAAACTGAGCATATACCGAAAAATTCTTTACCTTTGCTCACATCTCCTTAAGCCCCCCTCTTCCTCAGATTTGTCTCTCTCTCCTTGGTGACTTTCTCTATAGGTTTCGGTGGAATCATTTCTTCCTCTTCCTCTTATGGAACAACAACATCCCATGGTTTTCTTACTGGAACAGTCATAACAACAGGTAACACCATAACACACTCAGCAGAACTATTGATCAGAAAATGAAACTTGGGTTCAGGAATGCAACTGGAGTATATACCGTACAACAAAACTGAGCATATACAGAAAAATTCTTTACCTTTGCTCACATCTCCTTAAGCCCCCCTCTTCCTCAGATTTGTCTCTCTCTCCTTGGTGACTTTCTCTATAGTTTTCGGTGGAATCATTTCTTCCTCTTCCTCTTATGGAACAACAACATCCCATGGTTTTCTTACTGGAACAGTCATAACAACAGGTAACACCATAACACACTCAGCAGAACTATTGATCAGAAAATGAAACTTGGGTTCAGGAATGCAACTGGAGTATATACCGTACAACAAAACTGAGCATATACGGAAAAATTCTTTACCTTTGCTCACATCTCCTTAAGCCCCCCTCTTCCTCAGATTTGTCTCTCTCTCCTTGGTGACTTTCTCTATAGGTTTCGGTGGAATCATTTCTTCCTCTTCCTCTTATGGAACAACAACATCCCATGGTTTTCTTACTGGAACAGTCATAACAACAGGTAACACCATAACTCACTCAGTAGAACTATTGTTCAGAAAATGAAACTTGGGTTCAGGAATGCAACTGGAGTATATACCGTACGACAAAACTGAGCATATACTGAAAAATTCTTTACCTTTGCTCACATCTCCTTAAGGAATGTAAGTGTGCTAATGCGCAAACAATCCCAATTTCTTGTAGGGGCCTTAAATCGATCATTATTATATGTTATCATTAATTTATGATACGGCATAATACATTCAGTGTTTACTATCAAGCTTCTCTGAAGTCACATGAGAAATAATCTACTTAATTCTCAATGTATCCTGTGGATAAACTAACGGACAGAAAAGATAATTTATAAACCCCTAACAAATAGAAGATATTTTGCTAGCTCCTTGGATAGCAGGCTTCCATCACACTCAGCCAAATCCCATGGATGGACATAAATCATCATCGAAACATTGTTGGCTATGCAGAAATTAAATTTATGCTTATTTAAAAGACCATAGATAAATTATTTATACATACCTTAAACGTATCTAGAAATCAAAAATGTACCCACCTGATTAGAAATTATGACGATTTTAATTGGAAATCTGTATTTATAAAGTGCCTAAAGATTGAATACAAGTTTTAGCTTCATCGAATGCCTTGTATTATAAAGAAAATAAACTCAATTTTTCAATGTGTAAGATTGAAACGTGTTTTCTATTATCTTATTAAAGAAAAATCACAATTCTCCAATAATATTTATATTTTTCACACAAGGCCTTTCGACATCAAAGATGCCATCGTCAGGTGTGAATCAACAATTTAAAAAAAATATCAGCTAAATAACACTTAATACAAAATTTATATGGTTAAAAGTAAAATAAAATAAATATTTATATATGTATAAAAGTTTTGGTCAAAAAGAATTTAGTAATATGTTAAAGGTATAGTGGTTTTAGAATCTGTCCAAACTCATTGTTTAATATTTTATCTTCATATTTTTTAGGAATAATATTTCATAAGTGTCGAATTATCTTGTTTTAGGGTTTTTGTTTAATTATGTGCGGTTTTTAAAGGTGTGATTTGTTTCAAATACATGTGTAGCAATGGTTGATTTTTCAGTTTGTTCGTATTTATAATATATTTCGTGTTCCTTAAATTTTTTGTAATGGTTCTTTTTGTCTGGTGAATGTTAACACAATCTTCACAGTAATTTTGTAATTTCCATTTTAATTTTCATCAAAAATATAAAAACTATTGGAGAATGTGAGTTTTCTTTTTTTAAATAATAGGAAATTGTTATTTTTCCCGTAAGAAGTGCTCCTTCTTCAATTGAAACGTGTTGTTTCAACTTAAAAGTTTAAGCGAACGAATATTACTTAAGCTATCAACCCTCGAGTCTGTGCCCCCTTATCTTAATTAACTTTCATATAATCCAATTTAGTCTTCATCAAAGTAGCCAGTTATAATAGACTATAGAAGAATGGCTTTGTAAATTTACTGGAGAAAGTGACAAGGTTCTGAACTATTACACTGCGCTAACTTTCTATTGTGTTCCTGCTGACAACATTGTAGTGTACATATTGGGTTATATGATAGTGGTCTAACATTAAGCCTTAAGGTTTGGTTGTCTTCCCCTTAATTAAACTTTTATCCTGGTTTTAACTCAAAACACATATATATATATATATACGTATGTATTTTCTGTAATACCAATCTACTACAATACTCTTCCAAGTAGTTTAAACAAAACAGAAAATCCAGTGTTCAAGTTTTAATTTTCGAGTTCCCAGAAAACTTAAGCAGAAACACGCTAAATTAATAAAACAGAAACAGAACTCAAACAAAGAATTAAAAGCATAACAAAAAAATAATGTTTAACAAATAAACAGCAAGACGCCAATCAGCTGTATTTAGAATATTTGCAAATGTTTACATAGAACTAAAAAATTTATATAAGAAGTAAAAGAGAATCATCTTAGGTTCAACTCATCTGGTTGCCTTAATTAAAAAATTAATTGATGGGCGATTTCAACATTTCTTTAAATTTATCAGATTGTTATTTAGATTTAAATTTGGCTCTAAATGGTATATTCTTTTTAGACCGAAGCAATTTTCCAATTTATTTTGATTGTGTTGAGTCGCGTGAGTAGATAATATTTATCTCTTATGTACATATGGGAATTATAAAAACTATATAAAATATTACATAAATTATATAGAATATAAAAATTAACACAAGCAGCAAAGGTTTAATGATTATAAAGGTAATATTTAAAATGTTATTTTCTCATGGTCAAAGCAGTTTCCCCAAAAACTGTTCCAAAATATAAAATTTGAGAGCTAAGCACGGATTATAGAGTACTCACGAGTACGAGCACTGTGTATTAGATCACATCTAAAACTTGAATTTATACTACCTTTCAGGCCGGCCCTCAAATCAATCTGCATATTCACAGAAAATGTATTTATTATAATACGTATACTATTGCTTGTCAACATCCATAATCACTGTACTAATTTAGAATAAGTCATTACTCGTATCAATTCATAGTTGTAAAACACACGTCTTATACTAAACAATATCAAAATATGGCAAACAATCTATGTTTTTCACAGTGTGCTAAGGGAAATATATATATATATATTATAAAGTATGCAATGGTGCTTTTAATAAAGTATGCTATTTTGGTATTATCCGTATGCCACTATGGAACATTTTTCTTACCGAGGAACTAAAAAGTCAAAATTAGAAATAACCTACTTCATATGACCTACTGTGAAAATTAAATGTCATTGTGACAATTAGTTCTCTCTCTAAAATTTCTGACAGAGAGCGATTTCACGAGGATGAGGTCATTCTAACCCTATATACTTTTTGTTATTAGGTTATTTATTTAGGTAAATACATATATACGTTTATATTTAAATATAGAAATTTAACGAACGCTCGCGTGATCTAAGTTTAATTTTAAGTAATGTCGTGAGTGATGTCTTTATTTTTCCGTCAGGTGGCGCCTCCCTACGATCACGATGCGATCGTGCAATGTAATCTAACATTGGAATATATGGTGGAGTTATGCGGAAATTTCCCTTAAATTATACAAAAGAAACATGAGCAATAGGCTTATATTGTATTAAAAATATATATGAAAGTTTTAGTTTTAATATCTTCAAAAGAGTATAATCTTAATATTTATTTTAACACAATTATTAAATCCTGTGAAAATATATGATTAAAAATATTATTTTTTTATTTTTGTTAATTTATTTATAAATATATAATTTACAAATATGCTCTAACTAAAAGTAAGAGGAATACATATCAGTGAAATATGTGTTTTGTTAACGATCAAAGTAGATTTCGAGCGTCAGGCCAGCTGTAATTAAAATAGATTGCCAATCAAGGAATTAGCCTCTTGGCCACATTTCAATGTCAGTGTCAGTGACATCTCCAACAGTCAGTCATTAATTTTTTTTTGTTCATGTATAGTTAATTTAACCATTATTTACAATTTATTAAATTAATAGTCTTTGAAGCATAAAATAAGGTTGATACTAGTAGTAACTAACTTATCGTTTCAATATTTTTTTCAACCCCTACGTTGAGAACAGAATAAGGAAATATCCAGGTAAAAACTATTCGTAATTGTAGTAAAAATTAGTATGCAGTGATTGATCAGTACTGCAATGAAATCAAGGACAAAGTTAGTAACTACTTTTTAATATAATTTAAAGACTTTTAGAACAAAACATACCAATATCGGAGTGATTTTAAATGGTAGTATATTCTCTTTTTGACAGAATTTTTTAGTCGTGGGACCAATCTTTGACCGTTTGTGTCCAATTGTGGTGGGTGTCAATCTAAGTGTAATTTTGGGACATCATTTTTCGGTCACGGTCCAATATAAGGAGCCTGAATTTACTTCGGCGACATCACTTCTGGAAATATTCAGCAAACAAGCCATATTGATTCGTTGTCTTTCAAGTAGCTTCTTAATATCGTTTTATTTTTTTCATGAAACTGTGTATTCCCTGTTCTTTCATGATTATTTCAGCAACAGTGGCACCGGCCTAGTTAGGCAGTATTGTTTTTGCTAGGTACTAATTAGTAATTTGTGATTTATTGCCATTTATTATTAGTTTTAAGATGGCCACCAAATAATATGGGTGTAGCTATATACTTGAAATACTGCTCTTAGATGACACGTTGATAAATGAGTTAGTTAAGATTGTAACGTCATTAAACTTATAGCCTATGTAACTTATAAGTAATGTTGTGAATGCATAATCTGTATATTCTGGTAATCAGAGAGTGTAGCTATATGTAATGTTTCAATTTAATAAATTAATGGTATTTCTTTGAAATATTATTTATTTCTTATAATCCTTGGAGTACTGTTACCCTAGCATTCAGTTGTTGCTACCACGCCTCAAAAGTAAATATTTTAACCCTTTTAGCCCCGGCGTCCGATATATCGGACAGAGGTGGTCTAGCTAAAATGCCCAACGTCCGATATACCGGACGTCTCGATAATTTAATGTAGCTGGTTAATAATATGTCCAAATGCCATCAGTTTCGGTATAGTAGTCGGTGAAGAAACGGGCTACATGCAAAAACAATAAACCTTCCAATTGGCATTGTATGTCGTCGTCATTGAGCGTAGTTTATTTGTCGATGTCAGCTGTCAGACGACTTCAGTTGCATTGTTGTTGTATGCTGACTTATAACCTCAATTAGTTTGCGTGATTGAAAGCGGTTGTTTTTCGTGTGATTTATTGTATTATTAGTAAAAAAAAACATGAGTAAACGTCGTAGAGAAAAGTTACCAGTGAGTGAAAACACTTTGATAAACACTATTATTGGTACTTTGGGATTATACCGACCAAACCCAGACATGAATCGTTATTTGACATTTTGCTTCTACTGATTACTAGATTAGCGTAGAACAATATTTCGTCAATAAAAAACAGGAATTGTCTTATCGCAAACCCCTCCCCAACCTTAGACAGAGGTCAAAGTCGAGCGGTGTAGTAGATAACGTGATTGCAGAGTCTCGCCGCCCGTTCAGCTGGTGCGTCGCTTTGTTGTACTTCCGTGTTTTACCTCTACATTTCTCCAAACACAAAAATTCAATAAAAACAAACATGATCAAACTAAAACTAAACTCTTTATTGAAAAAACACTCAAAACTTGTTTTTATTCTTGATCACACTCCGCCACCCAAATGCGAGTGCCATGCCTTCGCGCTGATCTCAACGAAAGAAAAACATCCCTCGAGATAGTACATATCAGTAAAATATCAAATTCTAGAGGATCTGATCAGAAATATAAATTGAATTGTAATGGAAAGGCAATTATGTACCGTGGAAATCACGTGATGCCGCGTGGCCTGTCGTAATCGGGATTCTCGAGAAAGATAAGATACCAGCGACAACAATACCATTCACAATGCGTGGAAATGCTTGTAATTTTGTAATTAAAGAGTTGTTTTTTCGTTCTATCATGTTTGTTTCTATAAATTTATATTTTTGTGTTCTTCATACTGGTGTGGTCGGTATAATCCCAAAGTACCCTATTATTAGTGGTGATTGTGCTATTTTTGAAGACAATGAATTGAGTTGTTTATATAAAATGTATATATTGTAAATATTATTTTATTTACTTTTTTGAAAAATTAAAGAAGTTTTAGTCTTACAAACCATTTCAATTAGTTTGTGTTATTTTACAATTGTTATTATTTCAAAAGTGCAAAAACAAGTATACATATATGTATACTTCTACTGACGATATATATATATATATATATATATATATATATATATATATATATATATTTACTCCAGAAAGTATTAAAGGGTTTTGAAGGTATATGTGTTATATTTACACGATTCAACAAACTGTCACGTATCCATTGGCAATATTCAGACAGCAAGAATATAAAAAAATATTAGTTTCACGTACTTTTGAATACACTAATTATAGTAATATATAATTTTTTTTAAATTTTTGGTTCATTAAACTCAGATATTTCATTTTTAGTTTCATACTAGTGTTGTAAATAAAAACAAGAAATATTATCAACATTTTTATTTGCGAGCTACCCTCCGCCACCCCCCAAGTACAGGCAATACTTGAGTCCACTAAGCTATTACAGAATTTAAGAATTAGTTATAAACAGTAATTTACCAAAATTTTAAGGGGTTAGTGAAAAGTTTACACTGGGGAAAACATAGTTTGTCGTGCAAGTAATATGTTATTGATATGAGTTCTGGTGCTTTCATTAGAGTCCGGGCCTGATGACAGATTTAGAGGATGAGTTTAAAATCTTCTTTATCAAAGGAATATTTCAGCTGCATGGGTTGACGTCCCAGCCGCTCACAGACATTTAGAGTGTTGGTGTCAGTTAAAATCTTCATTATCAATGGACAATTTCAGCTGCATGGGTTTATGTCCCGGCTGCTCACTGACATTTAGTGTTGGTGTCAGTTAAAATCTTCTTTATCAACAGAGAATTTTTGCTGCATGGGTTGATGTCCCGGCTGCTCACTGACATTTAGTGTTGGTGTCAGTTAAAATCTTCTTTATCAACGGAGAATTTTTGCTGCATGGGTTGATGTCCCGGCTGCTCACTGACATTTAGTGTTGGTGTCCATTAAAATCTTCTTAATCAACGGAGAATTTTTGCTGCATGGGTTGATGTCCCAGCCGCTCACTGACATTTAGTGTTGGTGTCAGTTAAAATCTTCTTAATCAACAGAGAATTTTTGCTGCATGGGTTGATGTCCCGGCTGCTCACTGACATTTAGTGTTGGTGTCAGTTAAAATCTTCTTAATCAACGGAGAATTTTTGCTGCATGGGTTGATGTCCCGGCTGCTCACTGACATTTAGTGTTGGTGTCCGTTAAAATCTTCTTAATCAACGGAGAATTTTTGCTGCATGGGTTGATGTCCCGGCTGCTCACTGACATTTAGTGTTGGTGTCCGTTAAAATCTTCTTAATCAACGGAGAATTTTTGCTGCATGGGTTGATGTCCCAGCCGCTCACTGACATTTAGTGTTGGTGTCAGTTAAAATCTTCTTTATCAACAGAGAATTTTTGCTGCATGGGTTGATGTCCCGGCTGCTCACTGACATTTAGTGTTGGTGTCAGTTAAAATCTTCTTAATCAACGGAGAATTTTTGCTGCATGGGTTGATGTCCCGGCTGCTCACTGACATTTAGTGTTGGTGTCAGTTAAAATCTTCTTTATCAACGGAGAATTTTTGCTGCATGGGTTGATTTCCCGGCTGCTCACTGACATTTAGTGTTGGTGTCCGTTAAAATCTTCTTAATCAACGGAGAATTTTTGCTGCATGGGTTGATGTCCCGGCTGCTCACTGACATTTAGTGTTGGTGTCAGTTAAAATCTTCTTTATCAACGGAGAATTTTTGCTGCATGGGTTGATGTCCCGGCTGCTCACTGACATTTAGTGTTGGTGTCAGTTAAAATCTTCTTTATCAACGGAGAATTTTTGCTGCATGGGTTGATGTCCCGGCCGCTCACTGACATTTAGTGTTGGTGTCAGTTAAAATCTTCTTTATCAACGGAGAATTTTTGCTGCATGGGTTGATGTCCCGGCTGCTCACTGACATTTAGTGTTGGTGTCAGTTAAAATCTTCTTAATCAACGGAGAATTTTTGCTGCATGGGTTGATGTCCCGGCTGCTCACTGACATTTAGTGTTGGTGTCAGTTAAAATCTTCTTTATCAACGGAGAATTTTTGCTGCATGGGTTGATGTCCCGGCTGCTCACTGACATTTAGTGTTGGTGTCAGTTAAAATCTTCTTAATCAACGGAGAATTTTTGCTGCATGGGTTGATGTCCCGGCTGCTCACTGACATTTAGTGTTGGTGTCAGTTAAAATCTTCTTAATCAACGGAGAATTTTTGCTGCATGGGTTGATGTCCCAGCCGCTCACTGACATTTAGTGTTGGTGTCAGTTAAAATCTTCTTTATCAACGGAGAATTTTTGCTGCATGGGTTGATTTCCCGGCTGCTCACTGACATTTAGTGTTGGTGTCCGTTAAAATCTTCTTAATCAACGGAGAATTTTTGCTGCATGGGTTGATGTCCCGGCTGCTCACTGACATTTAGTGTTGGTGTCAGTTAAAATCTTCTTAATCAACGGAGAATTTTTGCTGCATGGGTTGATGTCCCGGCTGCTCACTGACATTTAGTGTTGGTGTCAGTTAAAATCTTCTTAATCAACGGAGAATTTTTGCTGCATGGGTTGATGTCCCGGCTGCTCACTGACATTTAGTGTTGGTGTCAGTTAAAATCTTCTTAATCAACGGAGAATTTTTGCTGCATGGGTTGATGTCCCGGCTGCTCACTGACATTTAGTGTTGGTGTCAGTTAAAATCTTCTTAATCAACGGAGAATTTTTGCTGCATGGGTTGATGTCCCGGCTGCTCACTGACATTTAGTGTTGGTGTCAGTTAAAATCTTCTTTATCAACGGAGAATTTTTGCTGCATGGGTTGATGTCCCAGCCGCTCACTGACATTTAGAGTGTTGATGTCAGTTAAAATCTTCTTTATCAACGGAGAATTTTTGCTGCATGGGTTGATTTCCCGGCTGCTCACTGACATTTAGTGTTGGTGTCCGTTAAAATCTTCTTAATCAACGGAGAATTTTTGCTGCATGGGTTGATGTCCCAGCCGCTCACTGACATTTAGAGTGTTGATGTCAGTTAAAATCTTCTTTATCAACGGAGAATTTTTGCTGCATGGGTTGATTTCCCGGCTGCTCACTGACATTTAGTGTTGGTGTCCGTTAAAATCTTCTTAATCAACGGAGAATTTTTGCTGAATGGGTTGATGTCCCAGCCGCTCACTGACATTTAGTGTTGGTGTCAGTTAAAATCTTCTTTATCAACAGAGAATTTTTGCTGCATGGGTTGATGTCCCGGCTGCTCACTGACATTTAGTGTTTGTGTCAGTTAAAATCTTCTTAATCAACGGAGAATTTTTGCTGCATGGGTTGATGTCCCGGCTGCTCACTGACATTTAGTGTTGGTGTCAGTTAAAATCTTCTTAATCAACGGAGAATTTTTGCTGCATGGGTTGATGTCCCGGCTGCTCACTGACATTTAGTGTTGGTGTCAGTTAAAATCTTCTTAATCAACGGAGAATTTTTGCTGCATGGGTTGATGTCCCAGCCGCTCACTGACATTTAAAGTGTTCGTTTCAGCTTAGCCGATTTCAGAATATTCAAAATATTGAACAAATATCTCAGACCCGGATGGAACATTTATAGGTGTAGTATATTTCTTGTGGACTGTAGTTTTTTCCTCCAGTGAATGTTTTACTAATACTTCAGATTTTATGTATAGGTCACACTAACTTGGAATTTAGAATGATATTTTGATGAATGTGTAATAACCATAGTTACTAATTTCAACAATTACATAATAAACATATTAAATATGAATATTTTACAATGATCTCTGTGGCTGAATTTGGTCATGAACATGATTCCGGTGATTTGGTGGACAAAGGCTTTGAAGAAGACAATGTTTTATTTTGATTTCTAGAATAAATTTCTTAAATATTTCAACTGACTAAGATAAATGCCATATATAAGGCTGTAAACTCTCATAATTAATTATCGATTTTGAAATTGAAGTGATTTGTGGGGAGATCAGTGTGAATTAAATTGGATTTAACATTACTTCAGTTATGATGCATGTCTAACTCCAAAACTCTGTAATTATTTAACTCTATCGCAATATACATAGGTGTGGCCACGCTTCTGGAATTCCTGGAAAGTCATGGAAATAAAGTAGGTCATGGAAAGTCATTGAAATTCAAAAGTTGGTCCTGGAAAATTTTGTGGTAGCTGTTTTAGGCTGGTTTTCCTGCTATCAGGAGTTGCATCCAAAGTGTTTGAGTCAATTTATGGATAGTCAAATCGCAGGAAAAATTTCACTTGAGCGTATTAAAATTGGTTATTTGGTGAACTTTGGTATTGTTGAGTATTTTCGAGACCTACTGGACAAGGAAGTCCAGGAATCATCTGCCTTTGTTTCTATATTGGACGAAAGCATGAATAAAGTTAGCCAGAATAGTAAATGGGTATTGCACTAAGGTATTGGGATCCTGTAAGTCATGAAGTGACCACAAGATATTTTACCTCTACTTCTTTGACTAAAAGCACTGGGAGCAATTTGATTTTAAAATTCAGAAGTCAATCAAAGCACATAAATGTAAAAAAAAAACATTTCTCATTGTCTATCGATAGACTTAATGTAAATTTAAAGTCTGTGAAAGATCTGGAGTAGGAACTTCAGACTGAGAATAATGATGATGATCCTATACTTTTTATTTATAGGCACCTGTGGTTTGCACATCCTCAAAAATGTGTTCAAATCAGGGGCTAAGTGGAATCTAGTTAAATTTCTTAGGGCTCTCTACAATTTTTTTGAAGATGTTCCTGCCAGAAGGGAATTTTGTGTACAAGTAACAAGACATATCTGTATACTTCTACTGACGTGTATGTGGAAATATATGAAGAAGTGCTTATGCAGCAATACAATTAATTGGATATATCTCCTGCATTTATCAAGGAAAGTTCTTCAAATTTTGTTTGTGTAGTAAGAAATATGTGTACAACAAAATTGCTTCATTTTTCAGGGGCTACAATTTTCTTTTCTACCCTTTTAAGTATGTCCAAACTATAAAAAATTAAAAAAATTAAAATTTTTTTATGTATAAATACGCTAAAAAAACAAATCATTCTGTAAAAGTACTTTTTAACTATTACATCTAAGAGTACACTTATTTGTGAACAATTTAAAACAAAAACCTAAAATTTATCTTCAAAAATAAGAAAACTAGATGTATTTTTCCTCAATTCTGCACTACGGACCCTTATCGCCATGGGCTTTCTGGCAAGTCCATGGAAAAATGGCTGGGGTTAAAAGGGTTAAACAGAAATAACAAAAATACCGATTTGATGATCAATTTTGACTTTTAGTTGTAACGAATATATCTAGTAAATTTACATATGCTTGTAGCAAGGAGTAATAGCCACACAAATAAATGTACCAAGTATTTTGTTAAGATTGAATATCTGATTGCTTTGTAAGCGCTGGGCCACAATACTTAAATGTAGCACGGTTATTCCTTTTTTAGGGTAGCGGTCTCCCTAATTAGGGAGAATTACCTCCTACTTACTATCTCACTTGTAATATAAAAGTAAAGACTTATAAAACCCGTCTAAGATGTCTTTTTAGAGAAGTAGGCTTCTCAAACTTGTGTTTATATAGGCAAAATGCATTATGAAGAAAATAATAGAACCGAGGTAAAATACAACAGACATAATTATACACTCTGTGACAGATTTATTGACTATGCCGTAAACAGAATTAGCCATACACTTGCAAAGCCTAGGAAATTGCGAGCGAAGCCGTGATTAACTGCTAGTACTCATATAAACATCTTTGTATTACCTTTAATTGTACTGTTAGAAATCCCTCTGTTCTGGTCAGCCCAAAGGTATATTCCGCTTTCCAAGTACAGCGCTGCCGACGGTGGAAGTTGAATTAAGCTACACTAGCGCCGTCTCTCGGCCTGAAAATTCATTAACTATTAACATAGATGTAACTATTAACATAAACGGTGGTTGATTTTTAAGAAAGCTTTGATATAACAAATAAAACAACAATGCTTGTCATGTGCTTGTTTGATGTAGTAATATCAAACAAGCACACGCGGTGGTCGTGGCGCAGCTCTTTCTTCGGACCACAGATCTAACTCAACAGAACCTTAGTACACCTCGTCCGTATGAACGATTTATTACTTTTGTAACCAATAATATGAAAGTCAATACTAACTGATTGTTCAAACAAAGCATGTAAAATGATGCTTGAGTTTTTAGTAGTTAAGAGGAAACTTCACTACTTATTGACATAGAAACAATAGTTAAAATTTTTAAAAGTATACAGCTGACTCTCTGAAGTTTACCGTAACTACGACTTATTGAAACGGCGTAACAAGTAAATATAGAATTATCATTTCAACTGTACTTCCCTGTTTTGGCAAAATAATGCGATAAAATGATCTTGAAACTCCTAAAGAAACTGTACGGGGTATTTTTCAGGTATGGAAGGTTGTTTAGGAAAATTTTTACATTAAACCGTGGTTTTTGTTTTATCTCATTTTAAAAGTCTCTTGACACAGATCATGTCAAAATATGATTAAATAGTTTATCTTGTTGTAGAAGGGGTGTTAAAATCTGAAAACAAAAACCTTAAAGGTGGTTTTATTGTTACTTTATTGATACATGTTATGAAACTCTAAATATATTAGGACCTACCCTTTAAAAAAATGGCTAATAGTGTTCAGTTCCAAACAAATTCGACGTACACTATTCATATTATGAATTATCTTATAAAGTCTTAGTTTCGTTTTTGTACGAAAAACTATTAAAACGCAAGGCTAATTTCATCACTTTAGTCTATCACAACTTCGAAAATTATTTTAATTTTATTTAATTTTAGTTTACAGACTGTACACACAATATACAATGAACCTTAAAGTGGATGAGACCTAAAGCCTGGAGCCGTAATTTAAAAGCCAGGTGACACGACAAAACACTCGGTGGTTTAGACCCCAATCCCATCAGTTCTGACGTCACAAGCGATGTTTACTTTTCCTGAAGCCAATCTTATCTCTCTGAGCCTCTGTAACAACACTCAAAGCAACTCGCTACTTTCTACGGGAATGTTACAGGGATAATATTGCCACTAATCTATAAAGGCATATCTTGTTTTATTCTGTTTTCTCACATACTGTTTCTGTTTTTAATTATATTGATAAATGCCTTTTAGATTATTCGTTAAATAATAATAATTTTAATACTATAAAATCATATTTAATGTTTTATATATTTTAGTCCTTACAAAATATTATTCATTGCAAAACCTATTTTTAAAGTGATAATTCGATGAAAATCTCATTTTGTAATAAAACTTAGACGATAAAATTTTGCTATTGAAATGGAAAAAACCAAACTCCGATTAAAGTTTATTATTACAAGAAGGAAAGACGTGTATACATCAAAAGTACAATCAATACAACCTACTAATGTATGTTGCTTTTATGAATTTGTTTGTAGAGTCATAACAATGCATTTGACATGTCGTCAAAATGTTTTGATCTTCCTTACCATCGATTATCTTTTGATATAGTTCACAGGATATTGATATAGATTAAGTTCGAAGAAAGACTTTGAGCAGATATTATGAAGACATGTTTATGACAATAACCATTGATGCAAAACAAAATTTTTCAACTTATAATAAATATAGAGTAATGATACATTAATTTATTTTTTAACTTTACAAACTATTATATGTATTTTTTTATTTTTAAAGTCAGGTAAGCCCATGAAGTGTTGAATAAACAATAACTTTGTATAAGTATTCTTTAATACTTTGGTCAGAGTACCGAATGATATGTTTTTATATACTGAAAATATTATATATTATATAAAAATATAAATATATATATTATTACAGAAATAATTTAAAGATAAAGTCCTTTATTTGTAAATATTAAATAGTATTAATGTAAATGTAAATGTTTCTGATGAAAATATTGTTACGTTAAAGTAGCTTTTTATCATGCACGTTAATCACAATAATCCTTTTGAAATTTATCTTTTTTGCGTGCAACTTAGCCAAAAACAGAACAATTTTGTCTTTTACTTTCAGCCGTGAACAATTACAAAACTAAGAATTTATTATTATAATTTATGAGAGGCACAAAACGACATTTATAGGTTTCTTCTTGCAGGGTTAGAACCTACTCTCGTTTGATGTAATGGCAAACTTGGGACCACCTAACCAGTATACATTAACTACAAAACATGTCACAACAGCCGGGGTCTGGTTGAGATATGGAACTCTAATGGTCCTGAGTTGATCGTAATACTCTTGATAAGGGTCAACAATTTGTAACACTACAGTATAATTCTACATTTCTTACTTGAGAGAGTTTCGTTCCTTCATTAATTTCCCACGAAATGGATTTTGGGCCACCTTGGCTCCTTTTCTTCAGTAATCCAGGTCAAATGTCTGAAACACGGTCGTAGTCGAGGGCTATTTAAACAGAAACTGGCTTGGGCTTTCTTTTATTCCCGACAAAATTGGTTCTGAAACTGTCAGGATTAAGCAAAACTTTGTGTATTGCTTTTTGAAGGCCAAACCTGTTATCTTCTACCATGACTATCCATAGCAGAGAGAATAAAATAAGAATCGATTACTGCGATTTGAAATCACGCCAATTTTTAATTTAGTTTGCTTTCTAAAAACGTTTTACAGCATTTATTGTTCATAAAATAATATTTTACGCTCAAATGGTAAACTATTGTAAAAAAAGTTGCCAATATAATGTTATGAATTCCATCGATATAAACGTCTTATCTTAAACATACCCGCATATTTAATCTTCTCAAACAAAACTTATTTGTGGTAAATAGTAACTTTTCCCTTTCAATTTGAAAAAGTAATCAATAAATTTATAATATAAAACATAGTATGAAATCCATTATATAATGAACTTTTATTATGATTTCCTGTTTTATAGCAGAATCTACATGACTAAAAAAACTTCAAAATTATAACATAATATAAACACTATATAACGGTTTTAATAAAGAGCGTAATTTAAAAGTTTCGCACTTCTGCCGCAAATTTTTTCCGCAGTGTAAAAGTAATGGCCGACATTCCTTCATGTTCCATATACGCTGTTTCTTCTGTTATAAATTTCATTTCACAAGTTCGTAAAGCGTAAATCGAAGATGCGCTGGCTATCAAGGAATAGCTCAGCCAACAATAATATGATTCTTTCGATATGATGTGCAACTTGTAGTGTGAAATCCTTCCCCACCTCTTTCACTAAAAGCGTGCGAGGCCGCTACTTGCAGATCTCTGTCGTATCTACCGCTCTACCCAGATCTATTGTACTCGTAAAATTGAACCAACGAGTGGGGAAATGCTCACTGGATGCGTTGCTGTCTTCACGCCCTTGCATAGTAATCGTACGAGGACTCGAGGCTGCTTCATGACCTCAGGTTTAGTCCGCACAAAACAGGAATAATTCAGCCGCTACTCCGTATGCTGTATGCCCTCCAGTCAGGAGCCGAAATACACAATATCATCCTGTGTTGTGTTAACCAGTACCTTTCACATACATTGATGTCATATGATGATGTGCTTCCTCTTATCTGGCACACAGTTCCTCGATGAAGGAGTTCACAGCTACGATCTGCAGGTTGATGAGATATTCTGCGGGAAAGATCGTGGCAATAGGGCAAAAGGTGGAGACGATGATTCTGGAGGAGCTAATACGACCTTGAATCGTCGTGTATTCAAGGTCCCTGTAGACGTAGCAAGGTTCTCCGGCTGTAAAATCATTTGGGCCGACGAAGGTCATGCTTCAGCTTCAACGTGGTGGCGGTCACCGTGCAGAAGCTTGCCACCAGGTTTACAGGAGACTGTAATTTTGCTTATTTGGAGAAAAAAAGGTGCCTGGAGTGATTTTATCCATTGATAAGAATTAGATTGAAAGTCAGGGTACATGGATCGTAAATATCGGGTCTTTCCTTTATATTTGTTTTCTAATTGTGATGAACTTATTTATTTGTAATCGTTAGTATTTTTTTATTTTGTATAACTTTGTTTACTATGTAGTATTGTTTAATATATTCCAAGCATTCAATCTTATTTACACATATCAGCTTCAACTTTAACAAGGGCATTCGAGAGAGTATTACAGTATAAAGTCTAAAATTTTATTATATTCAACATTCAATGAACTATAGAGTCCAAATGGAGTAAAAGGCTTCGCTTTTGTCCCACAACGGACATGTTTGACCTTCTATGGGAAGAGAAGACCAGGAAAGTGCCACACACTGCTATCAATAGATGTTCTGGATCTAAATCCAATTTTACCTCCTTAGGGACAGGAAGGATCGTGAGATCCAAATTCAGCCTTACCTCCTACGTGTGGAGAAATCCAGGAAACTGCCATACACTAACTATCAATCATTTGTGTTTCTAATCTAGCTTCACTCTCGCCCCTTGTGGTAAGAGAAGCACAGAGCACTGACATCCATGAATATCGATTCTTTATATGTTTAAAATTAAAGTAATATCCAATTTATTAGCTCACGGGTATATTAATTGATTATTTTTAACCTGTTGGAACAATAAGAGTGGAATATATCAATTATATTGTGAGGTTCTTCAAAATTAACATACAATACTCTGATGATTTAATCAGGCTTTTCACGCAGGGTTTCACCCCAGTCTACACGAATAATTAGTATTTTTATAAACTAACTGAAATACTTGTGTAAACACTTCTATTTGTGATACCTTACATAACCTTCATTATTAATAATGTCATACCAGTAAGTTAACATTGTCAACAAAACCCTTACTTTTAATCTACTCTTTGTCTTTTATATTTGCTATCCTGTAACGACCCAGTTAAAATATCCTCTATTTTTACGCTCTTCTAAATCAAGATTAGTGGAATATATATATACAGTATACTAATGAAGGTGAATGCTAAATGCAGGATTAATTATAAACATACTATGTTTAGTACATAACTAAACGACGTTATTTAATTAATTACACGTAACAAATTTTAATTGTGTTTTATGTAAATTTATTTTGAATTATGAATTGATAATTTATAAATATATGATGATAACGGTTAAATACGGGAATTGGTGATAAACCTTACTGAGAATTGGTAGGTGGTACACTTCAAAACATATTAACCACGTAAACTTAAGCAGGGATTAAATTCTCATTGAGCTCAAAGCCTTAAACCCGCTGCTTTAACTTGATTGGGGGGGAGGGTTAAGGTGGTTTAGAATTCTCATTAAACTACCAAACATAGTCATTACTCAGTTTCCCTAACGTTTCCACATGTTACTCGATTTCCCTTCTACATAACTCTGTTAACCGATTTGGAATTAATCCTTACTGTAAACTCTCTCAAGCTATATAAGAAGATTACCAGCAACACGGATGTTGTACCTATCACATTAATCACGATGTACTTAGTCTATTTACACATTGATTTATTTGCACATTCGTGTTACCTTAATGGTTACCCGGAAGAACCAAGTTAATGTGTTTCGCTGTCGCCCACTCTAATCCCACAGAATAACATGCACATCTATGTTGACTGTGTTGTGCCTATATGTAAGTCGTTTTTGAAATATCGTGCATACAACCAGACACATATAAACGAGATTGTTCCAATTTATCGAGTAATAGGTTCACAAACGTTTAGCAACTTATGTGGCATTTAAATCTTAAAATTATTGAAAGTCCTTTTCTACCGTAAATGTCTTTCTTAGCATACATCCATTTTTAA
This sequence comes from Homalodisca vitripennis, assembly GCF_021130785.1. NCBI lineage: Eukaryota > Metazoa > Arthropoda > Insecta > Hemiptera > Cicadellidae > Homalodisca > Homalodisca vitripennis. The sequence goes on from NC_060214.1 coordinate 100,020,407, forward strand.
AGTTGTATTTCCAAATCATTAGATTAAAATCACACAAAAAAATATCGGATCATATTATTGTCTCATAACTTGATTAATATATCGTTTGATATATTTGTTTCTATTAGGTTTTACCCATGATTGTTGATAGGATGATAACTGTTTTTAGTATAACAAAACTAAATAAATGGTCGTCTTTAAATCCATATAAAAAGATATTGATTTAATACAATATACATTATTCAATGGATTTAAGAATATTGAATCCAAAATGGAAAACCTATTATTCATAAATGTCCTGTAGACAGATAGGTTTTGTAACAAAATCATTATAAAACTACCATTTATGCCTTTTTCTTCTAAGGTGTTTACTTATACTTGTTTCTTATATACTTGTTCTTATACTTGTTTCTTATGGTATTCTAAGGTTTCGAATATGGCTAGTTTATATATTCAAGTTGAACGTATACTGGGTACTGCAACAATCAATATGTCCTGTAAATAGCCATTGATGGCAAGGAGTGGCACGTCACTATGCAAATTTTCTAGATATAGAGATAAATTTGTGGGTGCTAAAATCCCACCTGCTATTACAGGTATGGGGTAGGTTAGCAATAGCAAACCTAACGGAGCCATTCACACCTTCTTTCCTGGTGACATGATTGTAATACTCGTATATAAATATACTGTAGAGTCCCTACAGATTATTATATTTTTGAGTGTTTGCCCAAAGAAACGTGGCACAGGTGTTTTTCTGTTTCTATTACATAGACATTTAAAATGAAATATCGCAAGATATTGGTTGCGGTTTGAAAGTTTAAATTTAATGCAATATCCCCTAATTCTTAAGGGGTGGTGATTTTTTTAACTCTTTACAAACTCCAAAATATTAATGAATGAGGAGGAGCTCTTCTTATTGGAAATATAAATTTTTTATTATTATATAAAAGAAAGTCACAATTATCCAATAATTTCTATATTTTAACACGAGGCCTTTCGACATCGTAGATTCCATCATCAGGTGTGAATCAACAATTTAAAACAAAATATTAATTTAATAAGTACGATGAAGGTTTTACATTAATATCTCAATACATTTGGAATATACTCAGGAGTATCAGGAATAAATTACACCCCTTATATGTATATATAAGGCCGACATATTACTTTTGATGTACTATATATTTTGTATTACGCTTCATCAGGTACAATTTAACAAAATTAAACATATAGCATAACCAAAAACATAAAATACAAACAGATAAATAAATAATAATAAACAAACACAATATTTTTAAACATAAAACATGTGTTCAAACTATGGTTGTAAGTTCTTTAAGAGTGAAATAATTTATCGAAGATTTAATCCATAAGGAAATTCTGATTTTGTGACATTTTGATATGCTTATTATACATTTCTTAATTTTTACGTATTTCAATGATTATTAATTGTTCGTATTGGTTTTACTTTACATACATTTTCAAAAGATTCTGTATGAATTTTCCCATGAATGTCTAATGGTGTTGTTTCATCATTATGTTTGAAATCATGACGGTGACCTTTTATTCTTAAACTTATATTGTTTGTTGAAGAGCCAAAATATTCTTTGAGGCATTTATTACTTTAGATTTTATACACTCCGTTTTCGTATCACATGTCATTTCCCAAGAATTTTGAAAATCTTTTAGGTTGAATTTCTTTTGAATTCAGATGACTCTTCTATTTGATTACATACCATGCATCTTGATTTATTACATTAATGTGCTTCCTTGAATTTAGATTCCACATCAGAATCAGCAGGTTATTTCGATTCAGATGGAATCTCCTTTAAACTAGGAGAACTTTTATAAAAAATACTCGTTAGAAATGAATCTGTCAATGGAGAATTTTAAAGAGTTTTGTAAGCTACTTTAAAAGTTTTGGTAATTTTTAGAGACTAGGATGATATTGTGTAATTAATTTAGATTAATAAAAATCTTTCTTTTTATTACCATTATTATTATAGTTACTTTCATTGAACTGTAAATTCTCCTACAATAGATTTTCAGAATATCCCCGTTTTAAAAATGCATTATGTATGTCATTACAGTAATTTTTAAGAACTTCACTATCGCTGCATAATTTTGTTGCTCATGTAGCCAGACCTTTAGGCATTGATCTCTTTACGTATACAGGATGGAATTGTTGTAGTGAAGATATTGAAAAGTGTTAGTATAGTAGGTTTTACATTAATTTTGTGTTTCAGGTTTGTAAAGTAACTTTCTTTCATGTAAATTGTTATCAAAGGAGTTCAATGCGTTTAAGAAATATAAAAGCTTTTTATTACTCTCTGTCCATAACATAAAAATTTCGTGTATGTATTTAGTCCAGAATAAAGGTTTAAACGATTGAGAATCTAGAAACTCTAGTTCAAATTTCGCCATAAATATATTTGCATATTATGGGGCCATTCGATTACCCATGGCTGTGCCTTTCTTTCTTAAGTGCAAATTGTTTTGAAATCTGAAAAAATTAGAAGACAATACTAAATTTATGAGTGAAATTATGAAATTAGTGCTTTGTTTCAAGAGAATTTCAAGAACTTTTGTTTAGAAAGTGTTTTACAGCTTCCATGCCTTTAGTGTGGTCAATATTGGTATATAAAGAAGTTACATCAATCTTTTCTAACGTCTCATCTGCTGCAATTGGTTTGGCTATTCCTTTTAATTTTTCAACAAAATGATCAGTAAAATTATTTGATTTTCTTCTTTGATATACTTTATACATAATAAATATAAATATATATAAAGTATAAGTAAGTTTCTTTCCCGATGAGGTATATTATTAACTTACCTGTCATCTGATGTTTTAGGTCAAGATAAAGTCAGGAGAGACAAAAACATGAACGTTAATCTAAAATTCTCCCTCTCACCCTTCTGCGAAACTTACCACAGAACATCACCACTCTCTGTCGCTTGAGATTTGAACTGTAATTGACTTGATCAAGACAAAGTCTTCGTGGTTCAAGATGGCGCTTGTCCTCTGGGAAATCCCAATCCTTGTATTGACTTGTCTTAGTAAATAGACAAGTCAGGAGGAAAACTCCTTCATTGTAAAGGATTGAAGTTGAAGTCAACAAAACATAATGTAATAGAATTTCTTGTGAGACTGTTTGATGTTGTTTTTCATTAATTCTTTTACAATGCACCACGTAATTTCGTTGCAGAACACAATTTTATCCGTCATTCATTACTTCTGTATGCAGTATTTTGAACGAAACATTAATTCGCAACTCAGAATGCAACTAGAAGTATTTCGTTAATAAAATTTTTATATGTAAGTCTATTAATCAAAAATATAGTATTAACAATTAGGATCGAACTTACCGGCCAAATTTACAATCAATTTACGATTCTTTAAGTATGAATCGATGAGTGGATTTCTATTTATTCTTAATGAATGGATGGTCAAGAGGATTACTGCAATTTGTACTCAATGTGTGCTACCACGGAAACCTGCCTTTTTTCGACGGATATCTCCACTATTGTCTAGGCATCCTCTAATACTATGACTACGCTCATTCTTTTCAAGACAGGCTTTACAAAGTTAGGTGTCCCACATTGATGTTTATTTTTCTGGTTTGTGCTTTAAAGATCACTTCTAGTTCGAATTAATTATATACCTAGTGCATAGTTGAATTTAACGCCTAAGATAAATAATATATATATATATATATATATATATATATATATATATATATATACATTAAATTGTATAAATGGCAATAGCCTTATTTAATTTCAATAAACATTGAATCGCAAAAAGTACTTGCTCCGCCGGGAGTCGAACCCGGATCTGTCACTTGCCGGGTGAATGTGCTACCATTACACCACAGAGCGCTTACTTTTTCCGATTCAATTATTTTGTATTTGGCCGTATCTGTCACATATGCTTTTAAATAAGCAAACTAACATATGATCGGAAGACCAAATACCTGTCAAACTACTTTTATTTACATTAAATTGTATAAATGGCAATAGCCTTATTTAATTTCAATAAACATTGAATCGCAAAAAGTACTTGCTCCGCCGGGAGTCGAACCCGGATCTGTCACTTGCCGGGTGAATGTGCTACCATTACACCACAGAGCGCTTACTTTTTCCGATTCAACTATTTTGTATTTGGCCGTATCTGTCACATATGCGTTTAAATAAGCAAATTAACATATGATCGGAAGACCAAATTATATATATATATATATATATATATATATATATAATTATCCTTTAAACTTATCTACTTAGAGCTGTTGTAGTCTAGTTCCATTGAAAGATATTTCCTGTGGTATAGTTAAAATTATTTCGATTCACTATTGTGTGAAAAGAGGACTTCTAAGAGACAACCCATCTTGGGCCTTAAAAGTTGAAGCAGGATGCAATTGAAAACTCGGACGCTTCTTGAGGGCAACAGGCGGTACAGTCTTGCTCCCAGGCTACCATATTTATCTTTTTTCAATCAGTACGTTGATGAAGTAGCAAGTGATGAGTTGATGACACTTTTATGTAGAGTGTCTAGGATTCTACCCGCTTTGGAAGTGTAATGCTGCTAACTGTCTAAGGAAATGAGCTGTAGTAAAAGCTTAGGCATGAGTATTAATTAGCTGTTAACAGAAAAAAGTTAATTTTCTTGAAAGCTTTCGAATACCTTGGAAAGAGACTAAGTATAACCACTTGGTTGGCGTTGTGCAGCCCTAGCGTCGGATCTCAGAATTAACTGAAATAATCCTTTGGGCTTCAACCCACCTCATTTATACAAATAATTTATCCACTCTGTAACTTATACAATCTAAGGAAAAACATTAACTGGGCACCTGCAAGCGAGTTATGAACTAAACAGCTCTTAAATTACAAGATTTAACTTTGAAATGTTCTAGGTGTCCAAAATGTGAAAGGTGGATCATTTCTCCCCTGGAGTATCAGTATGAGTTTTATGTTAATTTTTAAATTAACGTATTACTAAAGAAATGTATGCAATAAATGAATAGTCTGCTATTTGTATTACAAATATCTGAGATTGAGTATCAGATGTTTAATGACAAATCATTTCGATTAAATGAAACATCCATATTTGGCAGAGAAAATTTCCGATTTGTATAAACGGTAGCGTAGGAGAGTAATTGTATATCATCTAATAGTATGTACAATCAGGAAGTCGGAACTAGCTATGGGAATCCTTAATAATGGAATAGACTCGTCGTTAGGCTATGCAGTAATTTCCATTGACAACAGATGATCTATTACTACTTACAAACAATATGCGTCATTGGCAATAAGGAATTGATAAAGATTAACGTCACGTAACGTAAAATTTGCTCTAGTCCTGTAAAATATATTTATGCCTAAGTAAGACAGGATAGGAAGAGCGTTTTTCCAACCAACTGAAATGAAAATAAAATGTTTAAAAAATTATCTATACGCCTCCCATATGATATTGCTCTTTTTCAGTTAAACTAGTAAAAATTTACAGCACAATTTTCTTTCTTTCTACAACACACTTGTTTGTTCTCGAATTATTAAAATTAGACTCCTTGGAATTTCAGTTTCCTTTTCGTAATAATAAATAGCATGCTGTACATTACATTGAACACTAGGACTAATATTATATAACATATATGGGTATATTGGTGACTCATTAGACGACCAGTCACCTAATTGTACCGTTGTTCTACTATTTCATACAGGATACACAATACAAAACCCACACACACACACACACACACACACACACACACACACACACACACACACACACAGTATAGTATACGCCGTTGGCAAGCGCAGTGGGATGCCGCGGAGAAAGGTAGGTGGATGTACCGCCTAATACGACAACTGGATGCCTGGCTGAATAGAAATCACGGAGAGGTCAATTACTATATGACACAAATACTATCAGGACACGGTTGCTTCCGAGCATATCTCTATCGCTTTAAGCACGATAATTCGCCGGAGTGTCCGTCCTGTCCTGGAGTCTCCGAAGATGCAGAACACGTATTCTTTATGTGCCCTAGATTCAGTTTGCAGCGTGACAACCTGGAAACTATTCTTAACCGGACACTGCATCCAGAAACACTAGTAGAAGCTATGCTGTCATCGAAAGCTACATGGGACGCCACCAGCACATTCGCCATGGAGGTGCTGAAAGAACTAAGGTCTATTGAAAGGCAGAGGTACAAACTCCGCAATAACTAGACGAGAAGAAATGACTTCAACCACCTGATGAAAGAGCAGAAATGCTAGATTCTCTCCCTGCGATGTAATGCCTAACGGCGGTTTCCACAGGGATTCAGAGACTGGAGTATAGGGGAAGTTTTTTAGTCGGTATTAGCATTGGCTACAGTCACCAGCCAATGTTCGAGTCCGACATAACCAGGCAAAACACCTAAGCCTGGCATCATGCAGAAATACATTTTTTTCACAACCCCTAAAAAAAAAAAAAAAAAAAAACACACACACACACACACATATTCCTTTCTGGCCTGTAAATATAAATAAAAAATACCCATAGTATCAGAATAAATAACACAATACAAAATGGCAAACGATGTTTTCTAGTTGGGAACATAAAAATATACCTCTGCTACAACGTTGGCATTAATGACACCAAAAAAATAAAAAGTTTTACAACAAAACTTATTTCATAATTCAAAGCGTATAAATTATTAAACACCCCTTCCTCCCACTAGATATTGCCTTAGAGCCGGAGATTGTAAATTTAATAACTGTCTATACCTGTCTTGAACTGGCACAGAAGTAAGATAGCAAATTTTATGTAGCAAACAACATAAGACATTTCTCATAACTGTATATAACTGCTAAGATGTAAAATGTGATAAGTTTACTTTATAAAAACAGTTATTTTATTATTTTTAATTATTCTGTTATGATACTGTCTGATTGAATATAATCACTGCAGGTTAGTTACAATGCTTGTTGTCTGTTTACCCACACTAAAAAAATGTATAAAATTATTTTCAGGATCCAAGAATCAGTTAGCATTAAATAAGAACCCAGCCCGGTCCTTCTTGCAATTAATAGAGGAATTTGCTTCAAGGACGAAATCAAACATCAACCGCGATAGTTTTGGGGAAGTCGAAATAGGACGAACAAAAAGGGTTAACGGTATGAAAATATTTATAGAAACATTTCCATTCTTGAAATATCTCAAAGGTGAAAATGAATAAACTTTTTAATTCTAAAAATCCTATACCGCTCAGTTATATATAATGTAAATTTCACATTTGGGTGTCATTTACGCATTTCAAATACAAAGATGCGTGCACGATTTAACAATAGATCAAACATGCATTGAACAGAAGATGCAGGATAATTTCTTGTGCTATATGAACTGTTTATGTTTCCAGGAGGTTTTAATCAGTCTCATACAAATACATTTCAATGTTTTACAAAAGGAATGGACAGATTTAGAATAGTTTACCATCTGGCATCACTGGTATGTTATTAATATTGTTACATTAGAAGGCTATTTATAACTGGGTTTATTCAAAATAGAAGGCTAATTTTCAGTTCTAAACGAGTAATTAATCTAAAGCTGACCCAAACGTGCATGCAGTACTGTCGTAGGAACCTAACTGACATATCGTCCTGACATGAATGGATGCAATTTGTTTCTTATAAAATAACCTTTTTTGCGATTGGAGTTCTCTAAACAGTCGATAGAACCACGTACACAATAAATATATTTCCTAAGCTAATTTGACTGAGTTGACTGAAACACTGGAACACCTGTTGAGCGGGGATACAACACTCTGTTTAATGTTTAGTTTAACTGTAACCAAAATCTTATCTCTAAACACTTTAACAGAGATACATTACACTTTGCGAATATCTTAAGGCGAAGCACGATGTAAACATGGAGATTTGTTTGAACTAAGTTAACAAGAGTTACCAAGTACTTTAGTACACTAAAACTATTCATCTCTCAAGCAGTCTGTGGTGTGCATTAATAATTTATCACACTTTGAGACAGATAAGAGTAAATGGACACATGGTAAATTTCTATGCAATATTTGGCCAGATAAAATGAGTTCATTAAAATAAAACTGAGTTTTAATCTTGTTTCGTTGTTATCGTAGTTATTTCTAATATTTTTTCTTGTTTGGGTTGCCTTGGTTTTTATTATTTTTTATTTTAAGGAGAAAGATGTTTATACAAAATATTTTTAATAATCTATTACTTAGCACTGTAAATTGTGAAAACAATAAAAATGACAGATATTTGCTATACTGTATTTTTATATTCGGCCTCACTTCCATGTTAGCTCTAAATCATTTTTGTTACTGTATCAATTTTCAAATCTTTATCACTTTCTTATTCATAATTACCGCACATACGAATAGGCAGCAGATGGGCTGTTCTTTAAACGTTTAAATAATGAAAGGAACAGATTCCTTTGATAAAGATTAATTTAAATAACCGATTTAAATGAGGCCCGTTTATCTCCTTTTCAAGGGAAACATGATTAATATTTTATAATAAGTAATAATGTGCTCGTATGCAATGGCCTTGTACTTATTATATGTTATGTGAGAGAAGTCATGCAATATTTGTCTTATCCTAACCTATAAATAAGTACATTTTAGACACAAATTGTAACTTATATACAGCATATAAATACAATATGCTATTAATAAATAAATATACAAAATCTTAGTACTGACAATTTTAGGAAATTTAATTTGAGAGGAATTCGCCGCTAAAAGATAAAAATTGCATTGTAAAACAAATATGTTGTTTTTATTTATTTCTAGATTCGCTTTTAACCATTTTTAAAGCATTATCACTTGAAAACAGTGAATATAAAAAATATACAAAATATATGGTACAAAAGAATGCATGTAATAAGTAATGTAGGAGCATAAAATTAACTACAGAGTGGAGAGCAGATACCGCCCCTTAATCTTGTAAAGTGGTGTACTTAAGTTGGAGCATTTGCTAAAGTACTTCTGTAACAGTATAATATTATGTAACTGTTGTTATGTCTCCAAGTTGTTGTCGAACTGTGAACCATCAAAACTAATATCTCAAAATTGCCGAATCTAATTTTCAAGGGTCTAAATTTGAGAGATGTTTCAAATTTTAAGAATTTGTAAATATATTATCAATATTTTTAATTGTTTTACCTTTTTCATAGACCTGTAGTGTTTGATGAAAAGTTTTACACTGATTTTATTTGCAGTTTAAACACCTTTTATTCGAATAAAGTGTTGTAGTTAATGTTATTACTAATATAAGGTGTTTAAAATTTTATCAAAATCGATTTACTCGAAACTTCGCTCACATTACCCAATTGTATAATTGTGTAGTCACATGAATCTTTAGTGAAGTAGAACACGCAATTAATATTTGATTGGGAAAATATTTTTATTTTAAATTGTTAGACTCTTAATATACATTCAGCGAAGATATAAGATTTATAATATATCCGCCACAAGGATTTACAGGCATTTAAAATTGGAAATATACATAATCGTTTTACCAGACCCAATAAAACAGAATAATATAATTGTGAAAGTTCTAAGTGTGTATAAGTTATAGCATCAAGGAGTGATATATTTTAATTTATTCATTTATGTCAAGAAAATAACTTTTCAAACAAATATGGTTTCATAAAATGGCACGGTCTTTAATTTTAAGGAAATTATTGTAATTTTAAATTAAAAGACCCGTACATAACTGAAGCTCTAACACATGTTAAAGGTTAGAAATTACTTCAGGCCTTTTGAAGCTCCCGGTTTCTGGCAGCTGCTGACTTCTATGAGCTCTCTACCCACGTGAACTATTAGTCTTCTGCTTGTTAACCTTCAGAGGTTTTTATATGAGCCTGATTATAAAACTCTATGATACCGTACTTTTAATGCCTGCCAATTCTTGTATAGTGTGCTAGAAATGCCATTTCTACTCTCCATACATAAATGAATATATCCGTAGGGGCTATTTTAAAAGAAAACCGTAATTACCCAAACAAAAATATTTTGTTTGTCTTAAGCCACAGTGATCGGTCTATTTATATCTAAAGTATTGCTTTTATCAAACATCACTTAACCACAAACTCTTCTTTTGGCGTAGCGATAAGAACTCATTTCGTAAGTTAAAAATGCTACTTAAATACTGTAAATAGTACCAAAAAGGGTTCTAGTGCATGTAGGACAAATTAATTTTTCAGTTACATTAGAAATAAAAATGATAAACGACTGTTTTTTCTGTATGTTAATTGATTCCAAACTACTTCGCACGTTACTAGGGATTTGAAATTTTAAACATAGCTCGGAACTCAGTGAAATTATTTGAATACTATATACCAATTATGAGTGTTGACACATGTGGTAACGCTAAAAACAAAGCGAATACTTTTTTCTTCCAGTGAATTAACGGATATTTATCAGTTGTTGATGCGGTTTGTATGATTCTACAGACTAAAGTTAACTCTACTTGCCGATACGCATATTTTATTGTGAAATCTAAATTTTCACACTTATTTATTTAAAATTTACCACAAAAACGTAAAATTTTATATTATTTCGAATACATAATTTGTTGCGGTTGTAATAATTATAATAACTTCTTCTTCCATTTGACACAAATAAAATTTTTAACAAATGAAATATCTTTGCTTGTAAAATACCAACTTAAACTTATCCAGAGCCGGATTGATAATCAACCAACAGAGACAAACACAAGTACGATAAACAGTTGGTAACCATTCGGCTTGAGTGGAAGAGCAATTGTGTGAATCCCCAGAATGATAAATGTGTGTTTATCGCCATCGCCGTTTGGGTTTTGTTTTTATGTAAATCTAATACTCAATGAGTTTTTTTTTCGATTGGACTTTATACCATACATACGAGATGTTTGTGTTATATTAAACTTGTGATTTAATCCATCTGATGTACAGTGCATATATTCTTTTTTACGTGTTACTTATAATACACAAAGAAATATAAGTGGGATGAAAGAAAATTCATGCAACGGATTGAATTATAGGACACCTGCTTGGAAATAAACACAAATCTAACTTGAGTACATACAAGATGTCAATAGACGTTGTTTCCATTCGCTTGTGTACAATATAGCTTAGTACTCAAGAGTTTACGTAAAATAACTGTTTTCAATGGTTTATTCAGCACCAGTACAACATTTTAAGTTTTTCAACTGGTTGTGTAATTTAATTTTCTTATTTATAAGAGCAACATTAATGTGGCAGTATTTTCTCTGTTTACCATCAGATAATATTCTGATATGGTTATAGTGTTATGCTCCGTTACAAAAGGAAAAGTCCATAATAACTTATCTTGAAATTAACGGACTAGCGGAGAAGGAAACATCCTATCCAACTAGTAAAGATAAAGTTCTTGAATAAGTATTTGGAAATGAAATGAATTAGATTCGTAGGCATAATCTAAGTTCAGAGCGATGGTGATCTCTTTAATAAATGTGTATAATAAGACCGGTACATGTATATAAGTAATATAGTAACATCCAGTGTCGTTGTTCTAATATGCTCCAATGCTAATACACGTACTACTAAAAGGAATAATATTTGCTAACAAAACTTAGATATTACAGACTTGGTATTTATCATTAGTATATAGAAAAGTTTAAACAGCAGTAATCTCTTGTATAAGAAGCAAAACCACTCACTCACTCATCATTAGTTCTCTTGCTTCCCAATGCCAAGCAAACTTAATATTTGGCACGCTTATTCCTCATGGAATTAATTTTAAAAAAATAGTTTTAACGAATATCACACAACCATAGTGGATGAAATGAGGATACAACCCCTAAATGAACCATTACTTGTTGTTCAATTCCTCAATGTCGAAAAAAGGAGAATTTTACACAAATGCGCCTCTTCTCAATAGACAAAATTATGATACGTGATGAAGATAACTGATATCGTTATGGGCTTATCACTCCTAGAAATGTACTATACATTTAGAACCCTATTTTATTAACATTTGTATCTATAGATTTGAAATATTTTGTGATTATGTTAAAATTTTACAATATAAACTAGTAGGATCTAATAAAATCATCTAATTCTGAATGATTTTTTTTATTTCATGGTTTCATTGGGTTTCACATATATAATTTTTTGTGATATTTAAAAATATAAGAATAAAGTAATATGTATTTACTAACATAAATTTTAATTGTAAAGTCACTTTGAGTAAATGTTAAAAAATGGAGTTTATGCGACTATATGGATTTAATGTAAAATAATGGAACTTCCATTTGGAATTTAGTAAGTTGTGCTCCGAAGTTCATGAAAACGATTCATGAAAGTGATGTTAATCTCGTAATTTGTATGATTTATTACAAGAGTATAGCTATACATAAGAACTATAAGTATTATAATTAAAGAAAGTTCTTAACAGATAAATATTTTACTTTAAAAAGGTGTCATTAGTGATTCATGGCTAAGTTAAATATTTGCTTTATTCAATACTTTCTTAATTAAACGTTTCTTGCCTTTTCCTCGTTTAGTACCTTCAGGAATCTTTACTGTAATTTCAAATTGTAAAAACGGATTTTACCTTCGATAAAATAAATACTTTAATTGATAACGGACATAGTTGGAATTTTATTTCAGTTTTTAAATTGTTACATTTGTGTGAACTAGATAATTATTGTTTAATTTTTGTGTGTTTTTTTTTTAAATTTTATTACTCAAAGCGAACAAATCTATAATATACCTATGTTATTTCCTTCATGGAGCGAATACTAAATTTTAGTTTCGAAAATGACGGAAGTTAATTTTTTCAGTTTACTGACAGCTTTTATGATGCGCAGTCAAAGCATAGTCAGATATAAACTATTTTATAACTTATTCATCACGATGTATAAATAAGTTTAAATAAAGATTTTAGGTCCAAAAATAAAACATATCTCGAGATACCCTTGATTTCACGTAATGCCATGTCACATGTTAAGGTGTGAAATGCGTGTATATTTTGTGATTTGCTGGACCAATCTCTAATTGTTGACTTTTCCTTTACATGTAAAACATGTCTCCGTAATAAACATTGATTGATTGATTGCTCGTTCATGCTTCGTCATGGTTAAATTTTCCCAACAAGTAGGCTAATCAACATATAAAATGGTCTTTTATTATTTTCTACCTGTCGTTTTCAATTTTCATTTTTTAACATTTGAACTTATCCATATTAAATAAATGTATATGTTATAAATTTTTACAAAATAACACAAAAACCTGCATATTCTAAAACTTTAAGAACAAAGTCAGATTACTGTAGGGCTGCCATTGTTGCAATTAAAAACAATAAAGGGTAATATCAAATTTGTAAATTTCCAACGCTATTTACATAATTGTTCAGTACCTGATGTTTAATGTACTATTATTTTACCGAAAGCTTTCCAGGGAATAAGGTGTTTTTATGACGTATTTCACCACAGAAAATGCCAGTATAAAGGCAGGCATTAGGTGTGGACTAAGGGAATGGTGGAACAATCAGTTAATTAGCCTTACCTCAACTAATGGATCCGTAAGCTCTTAAATTTCTGGGTGTGGGAGACGGTACCATCTTTATGTAGAGGGCTTAAAATGCTATTAATATTTTATACTAACATATAATCACCCTTTTGAAAATTCAAAAGTAATTAGTTTTATTTTAATTCAGTAAAAATGTTGTGTATAATCAGGATACTGATATTTTTATTTAAGTATATCATAAAATAGGTTAAATTTCATAGTAGCACTTAATGTATATTTAGAATCACCTGTTTTATGTTTTTAGATCTATATATAGTAAAACAACATTTATTTTATATTTATGTCTAACGTTAATAAACACCTGATAATTTTAATTAAGTACTACACACATTTAGTTAATTTGAATGTTTTAAATGAACATTAAAAGTGGTTTTATTCTTTATTATGTTTTATCTCAAAGCAGTTTATTAAACACAAAAAACAAAAATTTTAAATATAAAATTTTATTTGGTATTGCATATGAAATTTCAATTCATCTTTGAAATTAAATTGTGATCTGTAACTGATAATTTGTCCATTGATATTGTACCGATTGAATTAAATATTAATTTTGGGGTAACTGGATTAGCGGTGGAAAGAGTAGGCCCAAAAGAATGATAAGGACTGGACAGTACAAAAAAGCCTTCTATCAGCGAGGCACGCATCGCAGATGGGAGAGTTTGATAACAAAATTAAGAGGTGGGGTGAGGTAGACGTGCCGTACCTCCCGTCTCAGTTGATCTGTAGTAGTGGTAACGATAAAAGCCTTTGAAAGTGTTTAGAGTTGTTTCTTGCTAATTGTCATCGAACCTGCGGGTAAGTGAACTTTTTAACTGGTGTCCAGTCAATATTCATTCTTAGTTATTTTGAATAATCTTGGGGAAAGAAATATTGTGAAAATTAAATTTAATGGGAATTTAGGAACTTTTCCTTTTGATCTGTGCAATATAAAACTTGTTGGTGCAGTGAGCACATGTATATAAAATTTTATGTAAAAAATACTAAAAGAGTTTTGTGGTTGTTACAGATGCTTTCAGCAATTTAATTCTCTAACACTGAAAAGAAA